>NC_091282.1:417808089-418108089 GCF_032444005.1 Ranitomeya imitator | reverse complement strand
TTGCCCAGTCACGTAGTATATTGCCCAGTCACATAGTATATTGCCCAGTCACGTAGTATATTGCCCAGCCACGTAGTATATTAGTATATAGCAGCCACGCGGTATCTAATACAGCCCACGTAGTATTTAGCAGTGTGGGCACCATATCCCTGTTAAAAAAAATAATTAAAATAAAAAATAGTTATATACTCACCCGGCGGGATCCAGCAAACCTCTGGCGATGCGCGCGGTTGCCGCCATCTTGCGTTCCCAGGATGCATTGCGAAATTACCCAGATCACTTAGCGGTCTCGCGAGACCGCTAAGTCTTCTGGGCCATTTCGCAATGCATCTCTGGGACCGGAAGCTGGCGGCAGGCGGGAGCGCATCGTCGTACTAAGGAAGGTGAGAATAGCAGGGTTTTTTGGTTTTTTATTATTTTTAACATTAGATCTTTTTACTATTGATACTGCACAGGCAGCATCAATAGTAAAAACTTGGTCACACAGAGTTAATAGCAGCGGCAACAAAGTGAGTTACCCGCAGCATCACACGGTCCGTTACCGCTGGCATTAACCCTGTGTGAGCAGTGACTGGAAGGGAGTATGGAGCGGGCGCTGACTGCGGGGAGTGTGGAGCGGGCGCCAGGCACTGACTGTGGGGAGTATGGAGCGGGCGCTGGGCACTGACTGTGGGGAGTATGGAGCGGGCGCAGGACACTGACTGTGGGGAGTATGGAGAGGGCGCTGGGCACTGACTGCAGGGGAGTAGGGAGGGACTAATCAGACTGTGGCCATCACTGATTGGTCGCGGCAGCCATGACAGGCAGCTGGCGAGACCAATCAGCATCAGCGACTTGGATTTCCATCACAGACAGAGGCCGCGACCAATGAATATCCGGGACAGACAGACAGAAGTGACCCTTAGACAATTATATGGTAGATGGTTTAGGGGTTCTATGAACTCTATCCACCATCAGATCTCTAGGGGTTAAATCAGGGAGAACTGCTTGCAGAAATGATTGCAGGAAAGCATTTAGGGTGTTATCAGCAATCCCCTCTGGGATGCCTCTTATGTGAACATTATTCCTTCTAGATCTATCCTTTAGATCATATACTTTGTCACTAAGCTTGGCTAATTCTTCTTTTAGAGATTCTCATCAATCAGGGCATTATATGATGTGGTGAATTCTGCCATCTTATTTTCATATGGGAAGTGAATTCTCCCAGGCTAGAGATCGCTCCTTTCATCTCCCCCAGCATGGATTTCAAGTCCTCTTTTAATGAGGCTCTTAAGGAAGAAAGGAGACTCTCCATATCTCCTTTTGTGAGAGGCACATTATGCTCCTGTGCCCCTGTGTCCACTGCACCTTACCCCATGCCATGTGAGGAGTGAGAGGATTCAGAGGGAGAGGCAGGCAGGCACCATTTTACCTGAACTCACAGCAGGCTTCCCTCTGGAAAAGAAGTCCTCCAATCTTGGTGGGGATCCACATTTCTGGGTTCTACCCCTGGTCATCATATACCCGGAGCCTTCAGATACCTACAGCCTGTGTTATGGAGGTAAGGATTCTGGCTGGAAGCTGCTGTGTGCCGGTGTTATAAAGGTACCGTCACATGAAGCGACGCTGCAGCGATATAGACAACGAGTCGATCTCTGCAGCGTCGCTGTTTAGGTCGCTAGGAGACGTCAAACACCGGCAACAGCTGAACGATGCAGGAGCGATCCAGTGACGTACTTATCGTTCTCGCTGGTTGTTCGCTCCATGAAAAACCATTGCAGGCATCGTTGTTTTTGCTGTCAAACATGATGAATCACGCCAACCTGACGACCAAATAAAGTTCCGGACTTCTAGCTACGACCAGCGATGTCACAGCAGCATCCTGATCGCTGCTGCGTGTCAAACACAACGAGATCGCTATCCAGGACGCTGCAACGTCACGGATGGCTGTCATTCTCGTTGGAAAGTTGCTCAGTATGAAGGTACTGGGCCACAATCTCAGAAGCCCTGGAGTTATGCGACTGCTGCCATCTGCTTGCAGGCCATGCCCTCAGTAAAATGCTGGTCTTACGCTGGGTTCACAGTGTTTCTCCCTATGTTCCAGTGGGGAATAAGCTTTAGCTCAACTGTATGTAGACCAGCTGCTGAGGAGTAAGACCTAAGTCTCAAGATATTCAAAACAATACTTCAGCACTCAAATTGCAAGCTGAAAAAATATTTATTCAAGGACCCATTTGTAATCAGATAATACATAATTCCAACGTTTCGACTTTGTGCGGCTTTTATCAACATACAGTATATCTGTGTAATAAAAGGAAACACATGATAAATTATATAGATATAACTCATAATAACAAAAAATGTACAATTTGTACCATTTGATAAACATATAATGCACAAGCTAAAATAACAGGAGTAGAATCATAGCACGTGATGAACAAGCAGGTCCGTGAGCCGTGAGTATATCCTTGTGATAAAATAACATGTAGGGGGAAATCAATTAAGTGTTGTATTAGTAGCTATAGAAAGTAATGCACTGGGTCCAAGTTCGAGGCACATACAGTAAGACCAGAGAATCTGAGTATAAATAGAAAATCAGGAATTAAACAGTACAAGTTATTACAAAGGAACATGATCCAACCTTTTAAATAGAGTAGATGACATGACTAAGGAGGAAAAGAGGTAGGCTGTATGGCAAAATGGTAGAGAAGCACAGCGTGCAATTAAATCGAACAGTGTAGAAGAAAGATCAGGATACACCTAACTGTAAGAGAAATGGTCCGTAGTCCGGAATAAGACTCCCGTTAAACAGAGGAGAAGTAAAGCGGCAGAGAGAGCCGCCTTTATTGGTGTTGGGGCGGTGCCGATGGTCCGATCATAAGATGTGAATTACATGAAGAAGACGTCGGAGTCACAGTGATGTAGTGCGAACAGTGACGGAAAGAACCGAATGTGAAAGTAGAAGTCAGTAGTAAAAGTTGAATATGAGGAGGGTAAGATAAGTAAAAAACAAAAGAGGGTAATGAAAAGGATAAGTCCTAAAAGAAAATAAAAAAATACAGAAAAAATAAGGAAAAAACAAGAAAAAGGAAACAAAAAGGCGGAAAAACACATACATATAGAACAACCAAGGTAAAAAGTAAAGCATGACAAAAGAAAGAAAGGAACCAAAAGCCAGCCATAGCTACTTGAGATTAGTTAAGTCATCTGGAAGAAATGAAAAAATGATTAGTTACCATTATTACATGAACTAAGAAATCTCAGAGTATAACCTTGTATTCTCTATATAAGCCACGTGGAGACAAAGTTTGAAGAGTATGAATCCAATAGGCCTCACGTTCTTTCAATCATTTGATACGGTCGCCTCCCTGTGGGGCTGATGGTACATGTTTGATCATTTGGTATCTCAGTTGAGAGATTGAATGACCCATAGTAATAAAATGGGCAGGACTGGGCAAGAGGGTAAGTGCACATCGAATGGTAGACTTATTCTGAGAAATGCGGTCTCGGATATGTTGGGTGGTCTCATCAACATGTCTGAGACCACAAGGGCACTTAATCAGATAAACTATGAATGATAATTAGGATCATCATTCGTAGTTTATCGGATTATGTGCCCCTGCCATGTCAGGGCTCATGTCCAACCCCCACTCCCTGCAAAATGGGATTCGGATGTATGTGCTGAAGGGGCCATTGACTATAATGATGCAGATGGAGTTACCATGTGCTCTGTCGTGTATCATTTTTGAAGTCTACTACATCTTGCTGTCCACCTTCAGTAGGCATATACAGGCAAAAATGAGGCATGAGAGAGAACACGGTGACTCCAGTTGCATCATTATGGTCAATGGCCCGTCAGCACATACTCCCAGATCCCATTTTGTTGGGGGTTCAAAACTAAGCCCCTTCGGGACCACAGAATGTGGGAAAAAATGCTATGTGTACCCAGACTTAGGCTACTTTCACACATCAGGTTTTTGCCATCAGGCTCAATCCGGATCCATTTTTTCCCCATAGACTTGTATTAGTGCCGGATTGGGCCGGATCACCTTGCGTTTCGTCCGGTTTTCGCTGGATCCAGCAAATCTGCCATTTCCAGTTTCTAGAAAAAAATGTCCATAACAACGTTTTTTGTCTCCGGTGAAAAAGCCGGAAGCGCCGGATCCGGCACTTCCGGCTGTTTGCTAGAATGGAAGCCTATGGGAGCCGGAAGGTGCCGGATCCGGAAAATTACGGATTCCGGCTTTTTAAACTGAGCATGCTTCAAATTTTTTTATCCAATTATCTGGATATGCTAGTTGGATCCATCGAAAAAACGGATCCGTCGCATCAGTTTTTTGTTTTTTTTCTCCATATTGGTGCCAAATTTGTGTGAACATGCACCTACTACCTCTACCTTGTCACTAGGGGGCACAGAACTGATACTGACAATAACATATTTCAGTTTAACTTTTGAATAGCTGAAATTTGTTGCTCCTCTTCCAGTTCCATTATGTTTTGCTGCAGAGAGATGATTATCAATGCAATTAACTTTCTGCAGTGAGACATGGGCAGGGCTCCTTCATATTTAAACTCCCAGTAGTCTCTAGCTACCAGCTATATGTCACATTTACTATTGGTTCATACCATATAGAAGAAAGAATGCGGCAGCACTCACCAAAGATGCGTGGTCCAAGTCCTTTATTAAGAACGCTTACAGTGTAGATAACATGCTGACGGCACGGGGGAGCAGGAGAAACAAGGAGGTGAGCAGGGAAAGACGACGGCCGTTTCACGCCTACTGTGGCGCTTCAACGGGTCTCATTGAAGCACCACAGTAGGCGTGAAACGGCCGTCGTCTTTCCCTGCTCACCTCCTTGTTTCTCCTGCTCCCCCGTGCCGTCAGCATGTTATCTACACTGTAAGCGTTCTTAATAAAGGACTTGGACCACGCATCTTCGGTGAGTGCTGCCGCATTCTTTCTTCTATATGGTATGGACTTTTACTTGTCTTCATGCGAGCACCGCTGCTGTGAGGATCAGGCTCTCCTATTTCACCACGAGGCTATTGAAGCTGGTATATACAGCGGCTGTGCAGCTCTGCTTTTCTCTTGGATCTTTACTATTGGTTCACTCCTTCTTGTCTGCTCTGACTCGGCTAGTTAATTCCCATCCTTAACCTTGGCTTGTGTTTTAGCTAAAACCTAAGATAAAAACAAAATTAATAAATGCCCTGCACTAATTAACGAGAATCTGTCACCTAATTTTTCACATATAAGATGCGGCCACTGGAAAACAAGTTAGATTAAACTCACCTGGGGGGGCGGTCCGGTGCAGTCCAGTCCGATGGGCATCGCAAGTCCAGGTCCGGAGCCTCCCATCTTCATGCGATGATATCCTCTTCCTTGCTTCCTGTCGAGGCTCCTTGTCATGATCTACATAGTTTGTGGGATTAGGTAGTTCAGAGGTTAATCTGGACGGCCTCACTATGGGATTCTGGGAGGCTTCTTGTAGCCTCATTGTTTGCTCATTCCTCGTTGCTTATACTCTGACCCTTGGCCGAGTGTGTGTGACCCTGTTGTGCCTGTGCTTTGTGCCTATACTACTTTATGCTTGTCTGGTTCTGATCTGGTTCTATCCCCGTTTAGAGTTCTGCCTGCCGCTCTTGTACTGCGCTGCTATCTCTGTGTATAACTCCTTGCCTACGTTCTGACTATTCTCTGCTCGCCCCTTCTGTACCGCGCCGCCCTCTTCGTGTATGACCCCCATTTGTATGACTTGAGTTCCCCTCTCCTTTACTTCAGGGTGCCTGTAGAATCCTGCACTCATCTCCAGCAGCAGGATGCTAAGCCCCGCCCCGTATGGTCACATGATCGTAGGTCCTTCTGTTTCTGCTATCTTCAGCATGCTGCTCAGGTCCCGTCTGCCTGAGCTTTCCCCATGGCATCTGACCCCGGGCTCTCCCGCAGTGTGGGTAAGTCACCCTGCTCAGCTGTGGCAGCGCACCTGCGGACAGGATCCTGATACTCCCGCACAGGCATACTGATCTGCTCTGTTGATGGTAGAGTAAAGTACTGCAGTGTGCAGGCACCGGGAAAGGTCAGAGAGGCCCGGCGCCTGCGTACTGCAGTACTTTACGCTGCCCTCAACAGGGCAAATAAAGTACACCTGCGCAGAAGCAAGGAAGAGGATGTCATTGCATGAAGATGGGAGGCGCCAGACCCGGACCTGCGATGCCCATCGGACCCGGACGGCACCAGTCCGCCCCTCGGTGAGTATAATCTTACTTGTTTTTCTTATCTTTCAGGTTACATCGGGGCTTATCTACAGCATT
This sequence comes from Ranitomeya imitator, assembly GCF_032444005.1. Lineage (NCBI taxonomy): Eukaryota > Metazoa > Chordata > Amphibia > Anura > Dendrobatidae > Ranitomeya > Ranitomeya imitator. The sequence goes on along the minus strand of NC_091282.1, from coordinate 418,101,798 downwards.
ACAGAATGCTCCACAGACCAGCAACCACTCTGTGGACACAACCTTGGGGGATCAGATTCCAATATAGGGCTTAAAGAGTGAGGGCTGTTGTGAATTCTGTGGCTGAGTTCACTTCTGTGGTCACAAGTGGTATTGCAGTCTCTGGGCTTCCTCCCTCAGGTGTTTTGGTGAGCTCGTTGGCTGCCTTGCTATTTAGCTCCACCTGAGTCTGTCTTCCTTGCTCCTTGTCAATGTTCCAGTGTTGGATCTGAGCTACTGCATCTTTCCTTGGGCCTGCTGCTCTGCTAGATAAGTGCTTCTAGTTTGTTTTCTGTTTTTTTCTGTCCAGCTTGCTATTGTCTTCTGCTGGAAGCTCTGAGAAGCAGAGGGGTGCACCGCCGTGCTGTTAGTTCGGCACGGTGGGTCTTTTTGCCCCTTTGCGTGGTTTTCGTTTTAGGGTTTTTTGTAGACTGCATAGTTCTCTTTGCTATCCTCGCTCTGTCTAGAATATCGGGCCTCACTTTGCTGAATCTATTTCATTCCTACGTTTGTCTTTTCATCTTGCTAACAGTCATTATATGTGGGGGGCTGCCTATTCCTTTGGGGTATTTCTCTGAGGTAAGTCAGGCTTGTATTTCTATCTTCAGGCTAGTCAGCTCCTCAGGCAGTGCCGAGTTGCATAGGTAGTTGTTAGGCGCAATCCACTGCTGCTTTATAGTTGTGTGAGGATAGATCAGGTACTGCAGTCTACAGAGATTCCACGTCTCAGAGCTCGTCCTATTGTTTTTGGTTATTGCCAGATCTCTGTATGTGCGCTGATTACTGCACGCTGTGTTGCCTGATTGCCAGCCATAACAGTACAAGGAGCCACACCAATGATTCCCAATAGAGGGAAAAAAGAAATCCTGACATCATTTTTTTTTCTTAGCTCTGTCTTCAGTCTTTTTTTTCCCCTAGACATTAGAGTGCTTCAGGACACAGCTGTGGACATGGATATTCAGGCTCTGTGCTCCTCAATGAATAATCTCGTTGTAAATGTACAAAAGATTCAAGATACTATTGATCAGAAATCGATGCTAGAACCAAGAATTCCGATTCCTGATTTGTTTTTTGGTGACAGAACTAAGTTCCTGAGCTTCAGAAATAATTGTAAGCTATTTTTGGCCTTGAAACCTCATTCTTCTGGTAATCCTATTCAACAGGTTTTGATTATTATTTCTTTTTTGCGCGGCGACCCACAGGACTGGGCGTTTTCTCTTGCACCAGGAGATTCTGCATTGAGTAATGTTGATGCATTTTTCCTGGCGCTCGGATTGCTTTACGATGAGCCTAATTCAGTGGATCAAGCTGAGAAAAATCTGCTGGCTTTATGCCAGGGTCAGGATGATGTAGAAGTATATTGTCAGAAATTTAGGAAATGGTCAGTACTCACTCTGTGGAATGAATCTGCACTAGCGGCTTTGTTCAGAAAGGGTCTCTCTGAAGCTCTTAAGGATGTAATGGTGGGATTTCCTATGCCTGCTGGTTTGAATGAGTCTATGTCCCTGGCCATTCAGATCGGTCGTCGCTTGCGCGAGCGTAAATCTGTGCACCATCTGGCGGTACTGCCTGAGAGTAAACCTGAGCCTATGCAGTGCGACAGGACTATGACTAAAGTAGAACGGCAAGAACACAGACGTCTGAACAGACTGTGTTTCTATTGTGGTGATTCTACTCATGCTATTTCTAATTGTCCTAAACGCACTAGGCGGTTCGATAGCTCTGCCGTTATTGGTACTGTACAGTCCAAATTCCTTTTGTCCATTACCTTAATGTGCTCTTTGTCATCGTATTCTGTCATGGCGTTTGTGGATTCAGGCGCTGCCCTGAATCTGATGGATTTGGATTATGCTAAACGTTGTGGATTTTTCTTGGAGCCTTTGCGGTGTCCTATCCCGTTGAGAGGAATTGATGCTACACCTCTGGCCAAGAATAAGCCTCAGTACTGGGCCCAGCTGACCATGTGCATGGCTCCTGCACATCAGGAAGTTATTCGCTTTCTGGTACTGCATAATTTGCATGATGTGGTCGTGTTGGGGTTGCCATGGCTACAAACCCATAATCCAGTATTGGATTGGAACTCTATGTCGGTAACCAGCTGGGGTTGTCAGGGAGTACATGGTGATGTTCCATTTTTGTCTATTTCGTCATCCATTCCTTCTGACATCCCAGAGTTCTTGTCGGACTTTCAGGATGTATTTGAAGAGTCCAAGTCTGATGCCCTACCTCCGCATAGGAATTGTGATTGTGCTATCGATTTGATTCCTGGTAGTAAATTCCCTAAGGGTCGTTTATTTAATTTGTCCGTACCTGAACACACCGCTATGCGCAGTTATGTGAAGGAGTCCCTGGAGAAGGGACATATTCGCCCATCGTCGTCACCATTGGGAGCAGGGTTCTTTTTTGTAGCCAAGAAGGATGGTTCGCTAAGACCGTGTATTGATTACCGCCTTCTTAATAAGATCACTGTTAAGTTTCAGTATCCCTTGCCATTGATTTCTGACTTGTTTGCTCGGATTAAGGGGGCTAGTTGGTTTACTAAGATTGATCTTCGTGGTGCGTATAATCTGGTGAGAATCAGGCAGGGAGATGAATGGATCGGCATTTAATACGCCCGAGGGTCATTTTGAGTATCTGGTGATGCCGTTCGGACTTGCCAATGCTCCATCTGTTTTTCAGTCTTTTATGCATGACATTTTCCGTGAGTATCTGGATAAATTCTTGATTGTTTACTTGGATGACATTTTGATCTTCTCAGATGATTGGGAGTCTCATGTGAAGCAAGTCAGAATGGTTTTCCAGGTACTGCGTGCTAATTCCTTGTTCGTGAAGGGATCAAAGTGTCTCTTCGGTGTGCAGAAAGTTTCATTTTTGGGGTTCATCTTTTCCCCTTCTACTATCGAGATGGATCCGGTTAAGGTTCAGGCCATCCAGGATTGGACTCAGCCGACATCTCTAAAAAGTCTGCAGAAATTCCTGGGCTTTGCTAATTTTTATCGTCGCTTCATCTGTAATTTTTCTAGCATTGCCAGACCATTGACCGATTTGACCAAGAAGGGTGCTGATTTGGTTAATTGGTCTTCTGCTGCCGTGGAAGCTTTTCAGGAGTTGAAGCGTCGTTTTTGCTGTGCCCCTGTGTTGTGTCAACCTGATGTTTCTCTTCCGTTCCAGGTCGAGGTTGATGCTTCTGAGATTGGTGCAGGGGCGGTTTTGTCACAGAGAGGTTCTGGTTGCTCAGTGTTCAAACCATGTGCTTTCTTTTCCAGGAAATTTTCTGCTGCTGAGCGTAATTATGATGTGGGCAACCGAGAGTTGCTGGCCATGAAGTGGGCATTCGAGGAGTGGCGTCATTGGCTTGAGGGTGCTAAGCATCGCGTGGTGGTATTGACTGATCATAAGAACTTGACTTATCTCGAGTCTGCCAAGCGCTTGAATCCTAGACAGGCCCGTTGGTCGTTATTTTTTGCTCGTTTTGATTTTGTGATTTCATACCTTCCGGGCTCTAAAAATGTGAAGGCGGATGCTCTGTCTAGGAGTTTTGTGCCCGACTCTCCGGGGTTATCTGAGCCGGCGAGTATCCTCAAGGAAGGAGTCATTGTGTCTGCCATCTCCCCTGATTTGCGGAGAGTGTTGCAGAAATTTCAGGCTAATAAACCTGATCGTTGTCCGGCCGAGAAACTGTTCGTCCCTGATAGGTGGACTAGTAAAGTTATCTCTGAACTTCATTGTTCGGTGCTGGCCGGTCATCCAGGAATCTTTGGTACCAGGGAGTTGGTTGCTAGATCCTTCTGGTGGCCATCTCTGTCACGGGATGTGCGTGCTTTTGTGCAGTCCTGTGGAATTTGTGCTAGGGCTAAGCCCTGCTGTTCACGTGCCAGTGGGTTGCTTTTGCCCTTGCCGGTCCCGAAGAGGCCTTGGACACATATTTCGATGGATTTCATTTCTGACCTTCCCGTTTCTCAAAAAATGTCAGTCATTTGGGTGGTCTGTGATCGCTTTTCTAAAATGGTCCATCTGGTGCCCTTGGTTAAATTGCCTTCCTCCTCTGATTTGGTGCCTTTGTTCTTCCAGCATGTGGTTCGTTTACATGGCATTCCTGAGAATATTGTTTCTGACAGAGGTTCCCAGTTTGTCTCGAGGTTCTGGCGAGCCTTTTGTGGTAGGATGGGCATTGACCTATCTTTCTCCTCGGCCTTCCATCCTCAGACTAATGGCCAGACCGAACGAACCAATCAGACCTTGGAAACATATCTGAGATGTTTTGTTTCCGCTGACCAGGATGATTGGGTGTCATTTTTGCCGTTGGCTGAGTTCGCCCTTAATAATCGGGCCAGCTCGGCTACCTTGGTCTCTCCATTTTTCTGCAATTCTGGGTTCCATCCTCGTTTCTCTTCAGGACAGGTTGAGTCTTCGGACTGTCCTGGTGTGGATTCTGTGGTGGACAGGTTGCAGCAGATCTGGACTCAGGTAGTGGACAATTTGACCTTGTCCCAGGAGAAGGCTCAGCTTTTCGCTAATCGCAGACGCCGTGTGGGACCCCGACTTCGTGTTGGGGATTTGGTTTGGTTATCTTCTCGTCATATTCCTATGAAGGTTTCCTCTCCTAAATTTAAACCTCGTTTTATTGGTCCGTATAGGATTTCTGAGATTCTCAATCCGGTGTCTTTTCGTCTGACCCTCCCAGACTCCTTTTCCATACATAATGTATTCCATAGGTCGTTGTTGAGGAGATACGTGGCACCTATGGTTCCATCTGTGGAGCCTCCTGCCCCTGTTTTGGTGGAGGGGGAATTGGAGTATATTGTGGAGAAGATTTTGGATTCTCGTGTCTCTAGACGGAAACTCCAGTATCTGGTCAAATGGAAGGGTTATGCTCAGGAAGATAATTCCTGGGTTTTTGCCTCTGATGTCCATGCCCCAGATCTTGTTCGTGCCTTTCATGTGGCTCATCCTGGTCGGCCTGGGGGTTCTGGTGAGGGTTCGGTGACCCCTCCTCAAGGGGGGGGTACTGTTGTGAATTCTGTGGCTGAGTTCACTTCTGTGGTCACAAGTGGTATTGCAGTCTCTGGGCTTCCTCCCTCAGGTGTTTTGGTGAGCTCGTTGGCTGCCTTGCTATTTAGCTCCACCTGAGTCTGTCTTCCTTGCTCCTTGTCAATGTTCCAGTGTTGGATCTGAGCTACTGCATCTTTCCTTGGGCCTGCTGCTCTGCTAGATAAGTGCTTCTAGTTTGTTTTCTGTTTTTTTCTGTCCAGCTTGCTATTGTCTTCTGCTGGAAGCTCTGAGAAGCAGAGGGGTGCACCGCCGTGCTGTTAGTTCGGCACGGTGGGTCTTTTTGCCCCTTTGCGTGGTTTTCGTTTTAGGGTTTTTTGTAGACTGCATAGTTCTCTTTGCTATCCTCGCTCTGTCTAGAATATCGGGCCTCACTTTGCTGAATCTATTTCATTCCTACGTTTGTCTTTTCATCTTGCTAACAGTCATTATATGTGGGGGGCTGCCTATTCCTTTGGGGTATTTCTCTGAGGTAAGTCAGGCTTGTATTTCTATCTTCAGGCTAGTCAGCTCCTCAGGCAGTGCCGAGTTGCATAGGTAGTTGTTAGGCGCAATCCACTGCTGCTTTATAGTTGTGTGAGGATAGATCAGGTACTGCAGTCTACAGAGATTCCACGTCTCAGAGCTCGTCCTATTGTTTTTGGTTATTGCCAGATCTCTGTATGTGCGCTGATTACTGCACGCTGTGTTGCCTGATTGCCAGCCATAACAGAGGGCTAGAGTTCCTTGGAGATTTCCTAGAAAGAGTAGCTTGCACAAAGCTTAAGAGCTTCCAGTCTTTCACTGGCAGTGCTACATTATAATCGTAACTTTACAGGATTTCATTGTTTCATGTGAATCTGGTAATGTAGCTTACAACTTGAAACAATGTTAGATATTCATTGTTAAAAGGAAATATTATATACAAATTTTATTATGTGTTTTTGTCACTTAATGTTTTCACTTTTCTTTCTCTATATCACAGATATTTTTCAGATTTTCAGGAATTTCTGCCATAGAGTACAGACAGATCCTATTAATGTCAACCTATGACATGTTTATATGATATTTTTTGTTGATTGACCTTCTCTTTAACAACATTTAATAAAGGAGAAATAGAGTTATGGTTTTAGTTGTGATTGCAATATAAACACAGCTCTAGCACGACTGTCTTCTAAAACACGGTCTGGATACAAATCCAAAGACAATAACTATGCATTTTGCTCACCACATATTTGTGTGAATTTCCTCCAGGTACTTCAGTTTTCTCCTACTTTCCAAAACAGGCTGTATAATTGGATTAATATGAAATAGGCCATTACTCACATGCCCCAGCTCCACTTGTCTCTTATGCTATGGCCACCTTCCTTTACAGTAGTCAAACTTCATTGACATCTTCACCAAAGGCCATTTAAGGACAGCTGAGGCAGAGACCAGGTACTTGGGTATTAAGTAGCATTGTCCACAGTTGCCTCAAGTTTTCTTATACTTCACTTGGCCCAGTTCCAGTATGTTATTTATCATTTCCTCTGCTCCTACAAATTTTCATGCTGCAATCAGTTTTATTTCAGTTCAGCTCAATTCGCCTTACTAGGTGTTGTTCACGTCTAACACTCTGCAAGCAAGTTACCAACTTATCTATCCTATCCTATCTTATCTATTCTGGTTAAGTCTAGCCACTGCAATCAAATGACTCTCCAGTTTGCTTATATTTCATTTATATCCTGTGCCTAACAATTTCTTTGCTACAAGTCCCAGTTTGCATTGATTACTGCTATTAAGCATTGCTTTTCTGCAAGATACTGACTAGGAGAACCTTTAACAGAGGCCAGTCAATATTTATAGCAACATTCTGTAAAATATAGTTATCCTGACTTTTAGTCCCATCATGCAGCAGGAAACAAAATAACAACTATTCTAAGAATACATTGGAAGCCATAGAACTTTTCTTAAATCATTCAACTGACATGACGATAGCTGGAGTTTCACTCTCTGTTGGATATTTAGACTCATTCAGACTCAGTAATGAGTAATGTATGCAGGCAGTGGTTCTTTACATTCTTATGAAAACTTCAATATTTGCAATTGTTGTGTTGGATGGTGCTCATAATTTCCCCGGCAATGAGTTATGTATATTTGTATCATATAAAAAAGTATCATATAAAAACTGAATCTCACTGTTGTGATGTTAAAGGTGTTAGATAGCAGATTATAACTTAGGAATCACTGATATTTTGAATGCCAGTCTTAATGAACCTAACTATAAAGGTATGCCACTTAATAAATTATGCCCATCTTACAACTGGCATGCGCCTCCACCAGAAATGTTACAATCACCAGGGGCTGGTTTAATTTTGATTAATTAGAAGGGTGGGTCTCGCCCCTGCTTCACCCATTTTCAATAATCTGACCAGGACTGATCTAAAATACCAAAAGTTGCCATATTTTTGTTAAGCAACAAGTTGCGCAAAAACATTTTGACGTGGCACTTGAAGGTATTGTATGCCAGAATTTATTTTTTAGGAAAACAATGTGAGAATGTTTATTGTCATTTCTGAATGCTAATATTGCTATTCAAAGTAAAATGATTATTGATCCCTATACACATCAGACTAAAGTCACAAAACTTGCCAGCAATCTGATGTGTATGGTGGTCTCCAAACTCTCCCCTGACAGATGTTCAAGGAGTAAAGGATCTGGCATTTTAACTCTCTACAAGCAACTACAGTCCCTTGAGGAAGCCAACGTGAAACGCGTGTTGGGGCTACTAGCGGTATACCACATGAAGGGGAACAATGGGTAAGAGTGCATTTATGTGTATCTGTAGCAATGCAGTTTTATATATGGGCTATCTGATCTTGAAGTCATTGGGAGCATAGACGGATCATTCATATGGCCTTTTATGTGTTACTGAATTCTGTTATGCATGTGTAGAACTATATAGGTACTTACACTTTCTAAATTCCTTAATACTATATATGATACATATGCTTTTTTATCTGAGTCCCTGCTTTATTTGACTTTGCCTTGATACATGTACATTACCGTATATATAATTATATGACTTGCTGGATTCAATAAAGTTTAGGAATTTTATTCTTGGACTATGCACTCCGTGTTTTTCAGTAGCTATTCCAGTTTAACTCCCTAGTAAATTTATTTTCAGGAGAGAAAAACAGTGTCCAGAAATTGCAATGATTTTTCCCATCTGTTCATCGAGAACAATTGACCAAGCCAAATGCCCATGATAGCCCATGATGAGCCTGGATAGATAGGGTTTGGCAAACAACTGTCTCTTAAGTATGGAACTGTAAGGCTCTGAGTTGTAAGCCCTCATTAGAGGAAAACCAGGATTTCCAGTGTTATTGACAACAATAATAGCACAGTATACAGTATGTGGTACCAAACCTACAGAACGCCTGTCAGAACTCTGATGTCAATAGGGTACATTGGTAACCATTGGGATCCTTCGATCAATAGCTTAGAAAGGAAAGTAGTGTAACCAAACACTAAGTAGACTAATGATAAAATAGCAATTTAATAGGAAAATATCTATTGGCTTTTATATGGACATTCATTTTGGGAATACTGTATAATGTTTAAGTTGTTTATATTTATGTTGTATTTAAACTGTCATAAAAAGCATGCTAAGAGTCTAATAGTAACTACCATAATGCTTAAAAATTACTAGATTTATGCTTCACACTGAAACTGAATGCATTTTTTCTATTAATTATCATCATTGTATTGTTGCATTATTCATAAGTAATAAAGGGACCGAAGAAAGTATTAACTTTGATGTGCGCAAGCATTTCACAAATAATTCAAGCACAAATCACAAAGAAACAAGAAAACCATAGTTTAGTCTCCATCTATTTTCATATGTCTTTTGAGAATCTGCTCTGTTCTTGAGATGATATGCACAGGAGAGAGAGCTATAAGATATTTCCTTAATTAAATATGATGAATTTCTATGACATAATTGTAATGCTCTTTGGCAATTAGGCTTACTAACAATGACATGCCATGGGAGAGGAGTAGCAATTAGTTAATCATAGAAATCTCTAAATATCCACACTTGAGCTTAATCACTATTCACAATAGTTCAATAATAGGCAGTTTGTCAATTACAGTCTTGAGTTTTATTAAGTGTAAATTATACATGCAACCACTTGAATTATAAAAAAAAAATCTACTTCATGAACGCAAACAAAAAACAAAGAAAATACAGATTTGGAATATATTTATGCTGTAAGAAGACAAAAAAGATTTGTCTATCTAATGGATTAATTAAAATAATATCCAAAAGAACAGGACAAAGGAGCAACCAAATACAAAATATATAGTTTAATTGATAACACTGGTCAACGCAATTTTTCTGGCAAAAGGTTTTAAAACATATTTTAAGTCAATTTTGGCTGCTGATTATGAATATGAACTCCGTTTTTGGCTATCACATCAGGATTTCGAGATATTTTCAATTTTTGATGAAAATTACTCCTAATGTTTTATGATAAAAACACATGATTTTCGGTACTATATTTTGTATATTTTTAATCAAGGAATAACAAAGATTACAAAGTCTATGTACAGCAAATCAAATATACTTACAGAATTAAACTACAAAATATAAAACACATGTATATGGCACACAGATGAATGACAAATGGCAGTTATTTGACCTTTCTTTTCTTGGCTGATCTGTGATGTACAGCTTCTGGGTTGTCTCTCATCAAGCTCCAGCAATAGTCGCCATCATATGTGAGTCCCACCGGCCTTGATACCGTTCTTCCATTGTTTTAATGTCCTGATGAAAACGCTCCCCTTGTTCCTCGCTCACATCCCCAAGGTTTTCTGGAAAAAAGTCCAAATGGCTGTGTAAATAGTGAATTGTGATACTCATTCTACAGCCAAGATTTCGCAGACTCATTAGTAGCTCTTCCACAATCTCTTCATAGTTGTCTGCTTTCTTATTCCCTAGAAAATTCTGCACCACATTACAAAATACATTCCAAGCTCTTTTTTCTGTCTCATTCATTGATGTGATAAAATTTGGGTCTCTCATAAGTGTTCTTATTTGAGGTTCATCAAATATTCCAGCCTTTTTCTGCTCTTCACTAAGACCAGGACAAGTTGAACATATATAGTTAAAGCATTCTCCACTGTGATTGAGAGCTTTGATGAACTGCTTCATCAATCCAAGTTTTATGTGTAAGGGAGGAAAGACAATGTCCTTCCTACCCACTAGAGGATCATGGATGACATTCTTATCGCCAGATGCCAAACTCTGTCGCTGAGGCCATTCAGTTTTCACCCAATGCTCTGCTGTAGCTCTACTGCCCCAGTAGCATAGAAAACAAGGGTGTTATCATAACAAATGGGAATTATGCATGTTCAAAGAAAACAAAGATATTCTCACATTTATTGCGAGACTAAATGAAAACTCAATTTACCTTAGTGAACCATATACACCGGCACTTTTCATACACTACTTATATTTATCATGAAATTCATGAAAATGGGCTATATACCTATAGCGCAAAAACGTGATGTGATAGAGAAATTATAAGATTTGATTTGAATTCAGTACCCTCAAATTAGTCTAAAACTGTTCTTAAAGTCCATGCCAGAAATTTTTGTTTTTTTGTAGACCAGTGTAATTACAAAAAATTACATGTAAGTATGGGAAGGTCTGCTAAAAACAGCTAATATCAGGAATGATCCACATCAGGATTAAAATAGGTTCCTGGTAAAAGAGGCAACATAACCCCCAAAAATGGGTACTGTGCTCTCCCAAAAGGAATGGAAATATACGTATAATTTGGGGATACATATAACAGTGAATGGAAAGACTAGCAATAGCAAGTCTAAAACGTGAGATGGCATGGAATATATAAATTAATAATAGATCGCTACATGTGCATGCAAGGAGACAACACAGCACTAGTAGTGCAAAAAAACAATAAATAAAGGACTAACAATTACAATTTACACTGCGTGCAGAATTATTAGGCAAGTTGTATTTTAGAGGATTATTTCTATTATTGATCAACAAGTATGTTCTCAATCAACCCAAAAGACTCGTAAATATCAAAGCTTAATATTTTTGGATGTTGGAGTGGGTTATTTTTAGATTTGGCTATCTTAGGAGGATATCTGTTTGTGCAGGTAACTATTACTGTGCAGAATTATTAGGCAACTTAATAAAAAACAAATATATTCCCATCTCACTTGTTTATTTTCACCAGGTAAACCAATATAACTGCACAAAATTTAGAAATAAACATTTCTGACATGCAAAAACAAAACCCCCAAAAATTAGTGACCAATATAGCCACCTTTCTTTATGATGACACGAACAGCCTTCCATCCATAGATTCTGTCAGTTGCTTGATCTGTTTACGATCAACATTGCGTGCAGCAGCCACCACAGCCCAGACACCATTCCGAGAGGTGTACCGTTTTCCCTCCCTGTAGATCTCACATTTTGTGAGGGACCACAGGTTCTCTATGGGGTTCAGATCAGGTGAACAATGGGGCCATGTCATTATTTTTTCTTCTTTGAGACCTTTTCTGGCCAGCCACGCTGTGGAGTAGTTAGAGGCATCTGATGGAGCATTGTCCTGCATGAAAATCATGTTTTTATTGAACGATATCGACTTCTTCCTGTACCACTGTTTGAAGAAGTCTTCCAGAAACTGGCAGAGGGGCTGGGAGTTGAGCTTCACTCCATCCTCAACCCAAAAAGGTCCCACAAGTTTATCTTTGATGATACCAGCCCATACCAGTACACCACCTCTACCTTGCTGGCATCTGAGTTGGAGTGGAGCTGTATGCCCTTTACTGATCCAGCCTCTGGCCCATCAAGAGTCACTCTCATTTCATCAGTCCATAAAACCTTTGACAAAGTCAGTCTTAAGATATTTCTTGGCCCAGTCTTGTCATTTTATCTTATGTTTCTTGTTCAAAGGTGGTCGTTTTTGAGCCTTCCTTACCTTGGCATTGTCCCTGAGTATCGCACACCTTGTGCTTTTTGTTACTCCAGTAACGTTGCAGCTCTGAAATATGGCACAACTGATTTTCCTCAATTCATGGGCAGTTATTTTGCGCCTTTTTTGCCCAACACGCTTCCTGCGACCCTGTTGGCTATTTGCCATGAAACGCTTGATTGTTCGGTGATCACGCTTCAAAAGTTTGGCAATTTCAAGACTGCATCCCTCTGCAAGACATCTCACAATTTTGGACTTTTCAGAGCCCATCACATTTCTCTTCTGACCCATTTTGCCAAAGGAAAGGAAGTTGCCTAATAACTAAGCACACCTTTATATAGGGTTTTGATGTAATTAGACAACACCCCTCCTCATTACAGAGATGTACATCACCTGATTTACTTAATTTGTAGTTGCCTCTCAATCCTGAACAGCTTGGAGTAGGACAACATGTATAAAAAGTATCATGTGATCCAAAAAACAACTTGCCTAATAATTCTGCACACAGTGTAGAGCTAGAAGTGTGTACTACAGGTGAGCACAACACAGTAGAAATTAACTGGATTAAGTCCCAAATGGTTTCAAGTACAGCAATTAAAGCACATTGTGGCACAAAAGAATAAGGTCATGACTAACTGATACTTTAAGACATATAGTAATTAGCCAATAAAGATAGTATGTAGGGAGAGACACGGGAAGGGGACACACAGACCAGTCTTACAACCTATTATGCCACCTCTGCTGATGTCACGTCGACAGAATGGAGGCTTCTATTCCACCCTGCTCTGTCGATGAGACGTGACTGCCGACGTTATGCTGATTGACAGTCAGCTCCCCACTAAGGCTTCTTTCACACTTCCGTTTTTACAATCTGCACATCAAAATGTTGAAATGACGGATCCTGTGCAGATTGTAAAAAACGGGTGCACTGGGCTCGTTTTTCTGACGGACCCGTCGAGACTATGTGCACCTGTTGTGTATGCATATATAACACAACACAGGTTAAAAATAATAAAAACAATAAAAAATCACAATATTGATGTCCGACAGCGGGGTATAACTCTTAATAGAAAAGATTACCAAAAGAAGTCTGGCGGTGCAGTGTTTAGAGGATGGCTCCCTTGAGATGCTTGGTAAAATATATCCAACATTGCTTTTGATATATAAAATATGGGGAAGAGTCAAACATATTCGTGGGGTCACTTGTTTTACCAGGTTTTCTCCACTATGGTTTAATAATAATTTACCAGAATTTTTGGCAATGGGATGTATATCAGGATGGCAGGCTAAAGGGATTTGATATGTTTATCAGATTTTAGAGCAAAGGGAGTTGAAGTCCTTTTCCCAGCTGCAGTCTGAGTATGGCCTCGAGACATCAGGGGGTTATCAATATGCACAAGTTCGACATGCCTTTTTGGCTCAGAATAGGGGGGATTGCCTCAAAATCCAAAGTGACTTAGTATTGGAATATATCTGCGAAGTGGGAACATTGAGGGGTGTCATCTCTTCCTTATATAAGGACTTACTCCATACTTATTTATTGGGATATCCGTTTGGGGCTAGGGCTAAATGGGAAAGAGAGTTGGGTCGCTTGGAGGATGAAACATGGGAATCTGTTTTAGGATGGGCACCGAAGTTATGAATGAATGAGCCATATAGACTCTCTCAGCTTTATGTTATACACAGAGTATATAGGTCTCCGGATGTCCTATATAGAGCTGGGTTGAGACCCAATTCGGAATGCCCTAGGTATAGGAATGATAATGCTGGAATGTTCCACATGCTCTGGTCGTGTCCGAGGTTGACTGTTTTTTGGTTAGTGGTTCTTAGCGGATAGAAGGTGCGTATAGATGTGTAATTCCAAGGGAACCAGTGGTATGCGTGCTGGGATATGTGGATGAGATAATTGTAGATAACACATTGAAAATAGCAATCGCTAGACTGTTATACATGGCTCGGAAGGTCATAGGAAGAAATTGGATGAAAGAGGAGCCTCCCTCGAGGGGAGAATACATCAAGTATGCGGGGAAGGTCATAGCCTTAGAAAAGGGAGTATATCAGAAAAGAGGGAAAATGGTCCTGTATGATAAATTGTGGACGCCTTGGTTGGAATTGGGTTAGGAGGAGATAAAGGGAAAATAGGCCTGAGGCGGTTTCGCCTATAAAATAATGGTATATAAATTCATAGTGAAGGACATTATATTATACTAAAGCATATAATGCTACAAGCCATGTTAAAAGAAGGACGTGAGTTGTCTAAGTGGGAAAGGGGGGAGGGATGGGGATGAAGGGGGGTGGGTTGGGTAAAGGGGGGTTAATGCTGGGGGGGGATTGAAAAACACGTGTTATTGTTAAATGTTTATTGCATTTTACAAATCAATAAAAATCTATTTGACTAAAAAAAAAATCACAATATTCTTACCTTCCGGTGTCCCACGCAGAGTTATCGATGCTCGCGATGATCCCGGCAGCTGGCGTTCCCAGTAATGCCTTACGTGCAATGACCTCTGATGACATTGCGGTCTCGCGAGACCTGTATGTCATCAGGTCATTTTGCAATGCATTACTGGTAACGCTAGCTGCCGGGAGCATCGCGAGCATCGGTAACGCTGTGCGGGATGCCGGAAGGTAAGAGTATTGCAATTTTTTTTTTTTTTTGTTATTTTTAACATTATATCTTGTTACTATTGATGGTGCATAGGCAGCATCAATAGTAAAAAGAGAGAGAGAGCGAGCAAGAAAGAATTTCCCTGATGGGAAATTCTTCCGTGCATGCTCAGTTTGAAAAGACGGCATCCGTTGCTGGATTCCTGCTTTTCACAGTCAGCGATGGATCCTGCGCCCATAGCCTTTCATTATAGACAACGATCGGCAGTGCAGGACCCATCGCTGAGCAATTTTCCGACGTGCAGAAAAAACGTTCCTTTGAACGTTTTCTCCGCCCGACGGACAGCAATTTTCCGATGGCCATCCGTCACAATCTGTCGCTAATACAAGTCTATGGGGAAAAAAAGGATCCAGCAGAAAAATTAGCTGCATCCTGTTTTTTAAAAATCGACGGATTTCGACGGGAGCTCAAAGACAGAAGTGTGAAAGAGGCCTTAGGCAGCGGGAATCCAGCTGTCAATCAGAATGGCGTCATTTCCACCCTATCAACAGAGAAGAAAAGATGTTGCCGCTTTGTCAACATGGCATCTGCAGAGGCAGCTGAATTGACAGTAGGAGCAGTCTGTGACCGATGTGTGCTGGCAAAGAATGGTGTCTTTTTTTTTTTAACCCCGTCACGACTTTGGGATTTCCCTTTTTATGTGGTTTCATTTTTTGCTCCCCTTCTTCCCAGAGCCATAATTATTTGAAAAAAATGTGCAATTCCTCAATTGTTTTTTGTTTGTTTTTTTACCATGGTCACTAAATGCTAAAACTGACCTCTCATTATGATTCTCCACGTCATTACAAGTTTGCAGACACCAAATATGTCTAGGTTCTTTTTAACTTAATAGAACAGAAAACCTGACCAGTACATCCATATAGTATGATCAGGTGACTACTGCAATGACTACATAACTTGCAAAAAGGAGGAACGCAGAAGCACTCTGTAGAGACCAATATATATGAAAACGCAAAATATATCATAATTGCTGGGTAAACTGTAATAAAAAGTAAAAAAAAATAAAAAATCTACTATATAAAGCTGAATGTGTGTGTGTGTGTGTGTATGTGTGTATGTCCGGGATTGGCATCTGCACCGTCGCAGCTACAGCCACAAAATTTTGCACAGTCACACGTCTGGACCCCGAGAGCGTCATAGGCTATGTTGTGAGGCGAAATTTTAACCCCGCGCGTTCCAATTCACCAAACAATTTTGCCCCTATCTACATAATGGGGAAAAAAGTGAAATGAAAAGTGTTGGAGGCGTCGCAGCTGCAGCCACAAAATTTTGCACAGTCACATGTTTGGACCCTGAGAGCGTCATAGGCTATGTTGTGAGGTGAAATTTTAACTCCGCGCTTTCCAATTCACCAAACAATTTTGCCCCTATCTACATAATGGGGAAAAGTGAAAGGAAAAGTGTAGGAGGCAAATTGACAGCTGCCAGATGTGAACAAGGGGGACTTAAAGAGTGAGAGCGATGGCGCCAAAGAGTATATACCGTACAGTTGCTAAGGTGGGACCCTGACATGGGATACTCACCACACACGGGGATATGAACACACACACAAAATGCGCCACACACTACCACGTGCTTGAACACATATACCACCCTCAGCACACATTTCACCACACATACACCAACCTCGCCACATAAAAGTCGAAACACAAAAGTCGCCGCTCAAAACTCACCACGCGCAAAACTCACCACATGCAAAAAATAGGCTCACGCAAAACTCGCCACAAGTGCAAAACTCACATCATGGAAAACTCGCCACACGCAAAACTTGCACATGCGGAAAAATTGCCACATGCACAAAATTTGCAACACATGCAAAAGTTGCCTCACACAAAACTTGCACATACTCAAAAGGCACCAGACATAAAACTCACCACGCGCAAAACTCGGCATGCGCAAAACTTGCTGCACACAACTTGCTACACTAACCTGTCACATGCAACTCGACACACAAAAAGTTGCTACACGCATGTTGCCACACAAAACTCATCTCACAAAAGTCGCTACATGCATATCGCCACACACAACTCAACACACACAACTTGACAAACGAAACTCGCACTAAAACACACACAAGTCTGGTATTAGCCTTCAAAAATAAAAATCTGATTAATAAGCAGACAAACTACAAGAGCAACAAATGTACCATATAGGAAATACGGCAGCTGTCAGTCACATGACCTGTCTATTATGTGTATGTGTGAGCTAATATATACTGCCAGGGGGAGGGCTTCCTGTTGGCTGGGGATTTATCACGCTGCCAATTTATCTTACAAATACTGAGGCAAAAATACTGAGCAAATAACGTGTTAACGAGGTCTAATACAGGAGATCACACAGGTATATACTATATACAGGGGAGATGACACACAGATATATACTATATACAGGAGAGATGACACACAGGTATATACTATATAAAGGAGGAGATGACATACAGGTACATACTATATACAGGAGGAGATGACATACAGGTATATACAGGAGGAGAAGACACACAGGTATATACTATATACAGGAGCACATTACCTACAGGTATATACTATATACAGGGGAGATGACACACAGATATATACTATATACAGGAGAGATGACACACAGGTATATACTATATACAGGAGCACATTACCTACAGGTATATACTATATACAGGAGGAGATGACATTCAGGTATATGCTATATATAGAAGATGACATACAGGTATATACTATATACAGGAGGAGATGACACACAGATATATACTATATACAGGGGAGATGACACACAGGTATATACTATATACAGGAGGAGATGACATACAGGTATATACTATATAGAAGGAGATGACATACAGGTATATACTATATATAGGAGGAGATGACATACAGGTATATACTATATATAGGAGGAGATGACATACAGGTATATACTATATATAGGAGGAGATGACATACAGGTATATACTATATACAGGGGAGATGACACACAGCAGGTATATACTATATACAGGGGAGATGACATACAGGTATATACTATATACAGGAGATGACATACAGGTGTATACTATATATAAGGGAGATCACAAACATGTATATACTGAGGTGAAAATTAGAGGTGTGAGGTGAAAATGAAAAGGTGTGAGTGCAAAATGAGAGGAGTGAGGGAAAATAGTGTAGTGATCGGAAAATGACAGATGTGAGGTCGAAATGACAAGTGTTAGGCGGGAATGAGAGGAGTGAGGGAGAAAATGAGAGGTGTGAGGGAGAAAATGAGAGATGTGAGGGGGAAAATTAAAGATGTGATTGGGAAAATGAGAGGCGTGATGGGAAAATAAGAGAAGTGACGTGCTATAACTAACCACAGATATTTACTATGCCCAGGCAACGCCGGGCTCTTCAGCTAGTTACTTATAAAAGTGAAGGTTCTTAGGGCATAAATTGGCCAATTCATGTGAGACCATCAACCGCGACAAGGTGACACTTTTCTGATGGGTCCTATCATCTAAAACAGCGGCGCTCATAGCAGAGCAGCAATAACAACCACAGGGGTCTCCTGCAGACCCCAAATTGTCATGCCAACCCATTGGCGCCTTGCTATCATGTGACGGGGCACCGATGGGCTGGATTAGTGACATGCTTCCAGTGCAGCCATGTTAAATGCTGCTGTCGAAGATTAACAGCTGCATTTAACATGTTAGCAGCCGTCGGTGGATTGCGATTTCACCCGCGGCTTTTAGGGGCACATGTGCCGTAAAACATGCGGGCTCAGCATTGGAGCCCGCATGGAATGCAAGGACATGACCTATGACGTGTATATATGTCATGACGGGGTTAAGGTCTGGAAGACTTATATTTGAAAATACTGGGGCAATTTATTAATCTTGTGTAATAGTTTAGACCATCTTAAAATTCATCATAACAGTGTCTGAATGAGACATTTGGTGTTCCTTTGGACACTGTTGTCTAATTTTACACACCTATTATGCTGTATTTAGTATTTCCTCTGGACAAGAAGTGTTAAACCACTGTTCCTAGTATGTATTCTAGATTATTGGCTTGTCTAAACAGGCCACTGATCACCCAATTAATGAGTAAAATGTTGGTATTTAGTAAAATTATTTTTATGGTTAATTAAAACTCATTGTTCTCGACAGCACATCATCCTGTGCAAACAGAACGTGCAAATGAGAATAAAGATGACCCTGTCACATTGTAGAAGGATCATCTTTATTTTCATTTGCACAAGAAAAGACTAGAAGCAATGGGATGAAACTGAATGGTAGGACACACAGAGTAGATATTAGAAAAAACTTTTTGACAGTTAGGGTGATCAATGAATGGAACAGGCTGCCACGAGAGGTGGTGAGTTCTCCTTCCATGGAAGTCTTCAAACAGAGGCTGGACAGACATCTGTCTGGAAAGATTTAGTGAATCTTGCTTTGAGCGGGGGTTGAACCAGATGACTCTACCATTCTATGATTCTATGATTCTATGCTCCTCAGAACAATGACATTCTATTCGCATAATATGATCATAGACGTAAAGCTTTCCAAACAAGCTATTAAATGACAATCGATCAGCTTTCACCATATTTTTGCTTACTTTCAGCCTACCTTATAATTACACTTTTAATAAATTTGATGTGATGTCCAAATATTCATAGCCACTCTATTGCGGAACAAAATTATTTAAAACCCACAATAAATATGGCACATGCCATCTGTGCCAGAATATTGGCAAATTTTAGATAGTTAATCTGTCCCATTTAAAAAAAAATTCTATTAGATATAACCAACCTAGTAGGTATAATAAATATATAAAAATGCATCCATATATTTACTAATAAATACTAATATTGCTTGACAATGAAATAAATAGGGCACATTTCGTCTATGCATTAGTAGGCATCTGTGGTTATAATGCAAATAGAGTCAGGAACCTTGACCACGATTAGCAAAATATTGAGACTTTTTTCCTAGTGACACAATTTGGAGCATCAGAAAATTTAAGCATGAACACACAATGTCATACAAGCAATACATTCTCAATATTAAAGCCAAACATCAGATTACCTTTGCTTCCTGACAAATATGAGCGTGATAATGAATAAAATATAAGGTCAAGAGCGGATCAGTCTCTGTTTTTGAACTTTGAGCACATAATAGTCATTGCATTTGTACTTGACAAGTGAATGGAGATGGAATTGAATATAACATATTAATCATAATTAGAACGGCTGTGACAGGTCTATGGTGAAGATCCTAATGACCAGGAAGAATGTGTGTTCATAATTAACTATTTAATTCATTAATTCTTTTATTAAAAGGGTCTCCACCCGATAAGCATACAATAAAGATAGCATAAAATTATATTTGTATTCACTGTATTTTATCAATTTTCTCCTGATTCAGATATAATTTAGGAAATCATTAAAACCTATAATTACTTGGATATATTCATATAGTAATTCCCTAAGCAATTCAGTGGCTGTTGTAAGGTGTCCGTATGCATATAAATTTATCATACCCACTAACCCAACTAATTTTTACTCATTTGCCATTGCCCTCAGAAAAAAAAGAACTGATTAAATATCACATGCTGTAAAGTTTTATTAAAGTCAAACTAGGGCAAATTGTGGATGGTGACTACAAGCATGCTGCTTATCAGAATGTACCAATTTACTAATTAATTAATGTTCTAAGAGGACTAATCTTTCAATGCAAGAGCACTACAATTTGTGTCACAAAAAAAATTACATTTTAAATGTCTGAATATGACTGAAATGAAATGTCATGATTTATTTAGTAGTTATAAAAAAGCAAAATAAATTCTACATAAAAAAACAGGCATTACTGAATTGTTAGCTCTTGTCCAACAAGAGGTGTACTATCCATGACTATCCATGATTATCTTGTCCTATTCTGATTGCATGGATGACCAATTGATCGCAATCGTTGCATTTAAAGGGAACCTGTTACAATGTAAAACGCTATTGACCTACAGATATGGGGTTAATGTGCAGGTTAGTAGCATTCTGAACCTGCCTTGCTCCCACACTTAGAGCTCCTCTGCCAGGAGGAAATGAACTTTATTCCTCCCAACAGTGTTTGGGTTTCGGATAAGGAGTGGTGCCACCGTGAGTTCAGTCACTGATCTATGTATAGGGAGCAGCAGCTGTAACCGCGTCTCCTTATTTTTTCACGCATCAGGTTCCCTCTAAAGGTACAAACAGAAATTAATGTTCTTCCAGCATATCTTCTGTGAAAGTGATCTGAAAATAAATTACTATGAGTACCACCTGATTATCATCTAAGAAGTTACTTTCTGCCTCCATTTTTAATGGGCTCTATTATTGCTTTGACATGGATGGCACAGATGTGCAGTAATATTACTTTGGTTGCCAATGGTAGTGTTAATATATGGATGTAATTGTCCTCGGGGCACTTTGATGGACTAAAAGAGGCTTTGTAACTCATATAAATAAGTGAATACAGTTTACCTCTGTTTACAGTTGCTGGTACAATCGGTGATGGAACTTCCGTTGCTGATCATTGTCTCCTGGTAATCTTTCTGGGGGAATCGTTTGGATAACATTTGCAGCCCTCAGGTGGGTCTTTAAGTTGAATTCACCAGGCCCTATTGTCTGCGGTACACATCAAGCTAGTTGATTACATAGTAACATAGTAACATAGTTAGTAAGGCCGAAAAAAGACATTTGTCCATCCAGTTCAGCCTATATTCCATCATAATAAATCCCCAGATCTACGTCCTTCTACAGAACCTAATAATTGCATGATACAATATTGTTCTGCTCCAGGAAGAAATCCAGGCCTCTCTTGAACCCCTCAACTGAGTTCACCATCACCACCTCCTCAGGCAAGCAATTCCAGATTCTCACTGCCCTAACAGTAAAGAATTCCTCTTCTATGTTGGTGGAAAAACCTTCTCTCCTCCAGACGCAAAGAATGCCCCCTTGTGCCCGTCACCTTCCTTGGTATAAACAGATCCTCAGCGAGATATTTGTATTGTCCCCTTATATACTTATACATGGTTATTAGATCGCCCCTCAGTCGTCTTTTTTCTAGACTAAATAATCCTAATTTCGCTAATCTATCTAGGTATTGTAGCTCTCCCATCCCCTTTATTAATTTTGTTGCCCTCCTTTGTACTCTCTCTAGTTCCATTATATCCTTCCTGAACACCGGTGCCCAAAACTGGACACAGTACTCCATGGGCGGTCTAACTAGGGATTTGTACAGAGGCAGTATAATGCTCTCATCATGTGTATCCAGACCTCTTTTAATGCACCCCATGATCCTGTTTGCCTTGGCAGCTGCTGCCTGGCACTGGCTGCTCCAGGTAAGTTTATCATTAATTAGGATCCCCAAATCCTTCTCTGTTATGATGCGGTGGTTAAGGAGCAAAATGGAATGAGCTCTGAAGGAAGTGGTAACTGTACTGACCGCAGTCCCTAAGCTCAACACAACACTAGAAGTAGCCGTGGGGTGCTCCTAACTCTCCCTAGGCACCTCGTCACCGCCTAAGAGCTAACTACCCCTAAAGATAGAAGCAGGAAAACTATCTTGCCTCAGAGAAAATCCCCAAAGGATAAATTAGCCCCCCACAAATAATGACTGTGAGTGGAGAGGGAAAAGACATACACAGAATGAAACCAGGATGACAACAGGAGGCCAGTCTAACTTGATAGATAGGACAGGATAGAATACTGTGCGGTCAGTATAAAACACTACAAAAATCCACGCAGAGTTTACTAAAAATCTCCACACCTGACTAAAGGTGTGGAGGGTAAATCTGCTTCCCAGAGCTTCCAGCAAGACAGAATTAATTCATACTGATAACGCTGGACAAACATAGAAGCACAGAACGGATAAGTCCACAAACTGTGAACAGAAAAGAGCAAGTAAAAACTTAGCTTTGCTGAACTGGTCAGGATAACAGGGAACTCCATAGAGATGTGAATCCAACCAGGAACCATTTACAAGTGGCACTGGCTGAAGGAACAGCCAGGCCTAAATAGCCGAGCAGAAGAGACGATAAGTGGAGGCAGCTGATGACAGCTAACTCCAAGGAGCAGCCATACCACTTGAAACCACAAGAGGGAGCCCAAGAGCAGAACTCACAAAAGTGCCACTTACAACCACCGGAGGGAGCCCAAGAGCAGAATTCACAACACTTCTCCCTGTCAGATTTACCCAGTGGTTTCCCGTTCAGTGTGTAATGGTGATATTGATTCCTTCTTCCCATGTGTATAACCTTACATTTATCATTGTTAAACCTCATCTGCCACCTTTCAGCCCAAGTTTCCAACTTATCCAGATCCATCTGTAGCAGAATACTATCTTCTCTTGTATTAACTGCTTTACATAGTTTTGTATCATCTGCAAATATCGATATTTTACTGTGTAAACCTTCTACCAGATCATTAATGAATAAGTTGAAAAGAACAGGTCCCAATACCGACCCCTGCGGTACCCCACTGGTCACAGCGACCCAGTTAGAGAATAGACCATTTATAACTACCCTCTGCTTTCTATCACTAAGCCAGTTACTAACCCATTTACACACATTTTCCCCCAGACCAAGCATTCTCATTTTGTGTACCAACAAAATGTGCAATTGCAATGTGAAACCAAGATGGGGAGTGACTTGGCAATGCAACTGTTGAGTCACTTGGTGTCGTCGATCCTTGGGAATCATCCCTTGTGTTGTCCATCGAACATCCATCACAGCAGACACAGATCAAATGAGTGCATGATTCCCATGAATACATATTGGGAGGAAGTTTCTATGTACACCCAGTGGGATACGGTGGATTCTCCCACCTGGAGAATTTTTATTACTTCCAACTTGCGAATACCGTACCACATTTTTTATATATCAAAATCTATAGTGACCGAATTTAGAAATACTGTTGGTTGGTAATGAAACAATACAACATCTTAGATCTCACAAATATAACGTTCAAAAAAATATTTTATAAGACCCTGAAATAAAATAATACCTAAAAATTGTGTATATTGTTTATATTTCAATTTGTGATGTAGGGTCTATGGCAGTGATTGGATTCCCAGTAAAAGAAACCACCCCCAAAATTAATGGTTTCAGGTAGAAATAGTCCAATAGAGACACACTGTATTGGAAACCTGACGAAGGCCTATAAGGCTGAAATACATTTTGATTTTAATGATTTTATTATATTTTAAAAGATATTTTACTTTTGCTGACATTACAGGAATAAATAAAATATTTCAATTTATCCATTGGAGATGTTATACTATTGGCCATATAGCCCCCTGAACACTTCATTGGGATCCATATCTTTATACAGAAGTGCCTCTGAAACCCACATCCATATCATATTTTCACATGGATGATTTCTGGTAGAGGAAAGCTACCTCTAGTGTTGTACTTCATTGCACAGCCTATTCAGGTAAGCAACTGATATTCACTCACCTCCATACTATATATCTCATTCACTACACTTAGATAGCGCCCCCACCCCACCCCAGCCTAATTTTGTCTTTCCCAGGTTTTTTTTTTAGTTCTTTGCACCTGACAGAACCCATTGACCAACTGTGTAGTGAGATCTGTGGGTGGTATGAGGAGTCTGTCGTTTTAACAGAAAAAATAGTGCTGCATGCAAAAAGCCTAGGATTGCCATGCTTATAACAATGCATGTAGGATGGTTAAGGCCGGGATCCCACATACGCGAGATACGGCTGAGTCTCGCAGGGGAAAACCCAGCTCTGGTGCCGGCACTCCGGAGCAGAGCGTGCGGCTCCATGTATTGCTGTGCCGGCGCCAGAGCTGGGTTTTCACCTGTGAGACTTGGCTGTATCTCGCGTATGTGTGATCCCGGCCTAAGACTTGTAATAGGAACTAACGAATTAGGAAAAATTGTACTCATACACATCTTTTGACAGGGTATATAAAAATCTTTCCTTCAAGAGATTATTGGAATTTAACTAGTCAGAAACAAAAAGCACATTTGAAGCAGTTCTTAAGCAAATTACTCAAAAATAAAAATAATGTGGAAAATTATTCATGATGACCAGTGAAAGAGGTAGAATAGTGGAACCACGACAAGCACCGTTAACCAGCATTGCAATAGGCACCAGGAAAGTGTTAGCCTCTCTTTTCCATCTTGATGGAATTTCAACACTAAACACATTGGCTCTCATTTACAAAACTAGTGCAGACTGAAATCTATGCCAGTCTTGACGAATCGGCCTCAATATGACTACATTTATATTTTATATACCTCCAAACCAATTTGAGATGACCTTTTAAAATTGCTTGAAAAAGTGGTCTTTTAGGGGGATTGACTTCTCATAGAAGATGGCTATTATGCATCTAGTTGTGGTAAGAGTGTGGTCTTCTTAACCCCTTTGTGACCATATAACAAATATTCACAAGGGATGTATCGAATAGGCTCAGGTACTAAGGTTGCATCATACCCAGCAGGTGCTGGCTGTGTTATACAGTTGTCATTTACTTATAACAGAAGTGACTAGAGCTAGCTCAGATAGCTGCCTTTTAACCATGTAGATGCTATTGTGAATCACTGATAGCGGTATTTAAATGCTGGTTAGGAGTACAATGGCTCCCTTTGCCCTAACTCCCTGCAATGTGATCAAGGAGTGCTGATGAGTTGGCTTGGAAGCTGGGGACCTAATGAAGGCCCCATTCAGTGCCAGGTCTGTCCTCCTTTGAAGCCCAGCTTGCCAAGTACACTGTAGTATTTCAGTATATAGTATAAGCGATCAAATGATCATAGCTTAGGGTCCAATTGGGGACTAAAGAATAAAGTATAAATAAAAGAATGTTTTAAAAAAATAATAAAAAGCAATACAAGCAAAAACCATTCAGTGCAAAAAAAAACAAAAAACAAAAAAAAACAGGCACTCACGCAGGCCTATTAAAAATTAAAAAAAAAAGCTACAGGTCTCATAAGATGGTAGCACAAACCAAATTTTTTTGGGGGGACAATGCTTTAGATATGACTATGCCGACAGAAAAAAAAATGAAAAGTGATATTTGGAAGACGGTGAGGAAAAAGCAAAGAGTAGAAGCAGAAAATCTCAGACAAGATGGTTGAAAAGGAGGTGGTCTTTTGGAGAAATTTCATTCTATAGCAATCAACTGAAAACTCTACTTTTATCTGCAAAACTATTTCTGATATATTTATTAGAATACATTTTATTTTTTACCAGGAGAAAATCAGCAAAGGATAAATATTCAAGAAAATAAAAGATTATCCTATTTTTTACTCATTGCTGAATTTCTTGTCTCCAATATTAGTTCTGCTTAATTAAATGAACAGTAAATTGCCTACATAGTAATATCTTACATTAAGGGTTAAGCATTTAACCCTTTAATGACCGCCGAAACACCTTTTAACAGCGGCAGTTAAGGGTATTTATTCCTCAGCACCAAGAAGGGTAGCCGAGACCCTGGAGAACATGATTCGGGTTGGTTTTTACCATCCCCCGTCTCGTGATCACCGATAATCACAGAATAATGGCGATCGCAATAAAAAGTCCGATTTCCCATTAATTTCTCTCTCCTCTCATATGATCTAGCATACCAGAGGAGAGAGAAATGGGGTCCCCCGAGCCCCTCCCGGGGTACCTCAGGTGTCAATGGACCCTCCGGATTTGTCCCCCAGCCCTTGGCATCTTCTCCCGGGAAGAAAATGGGCGCATGCTCAGTTCGCCCTCCGAACATGTATGCAGCCGCACACCCTGACCCCGAGTGCCGGCGGTAGTGCTGGGTATTGATGCGAGAGACTCGCGCGAGTTTCTCAGAATCAGTGGAATCCGTTGAAGCGTTCCAGAACTTTAACCTTATAAAGTGACAGTGGTCAAAATTGTTAAAATTGGTTTGGTCATTAAGGACAAAATTGGCGCTGTCACTAAGGGGTTAAAATGTCATTTTTATTTTTCTCTCCTCCTTTCCCTTTACTTTTCAGTTTATTCAGTGTATGAGATTAGTTGGTGAAAAAAAACAGTGGCATAAATAGGTTACCAAACTATCCTGGTGCAAAAAGTACTTTGCTGGTTTTACTTCTTTTATGGTATAGATCTCACAGTACCTATAAGAACTCCCCATGTTGAACAAAGCTTTGGCTATGCCAGCAGTTCAGGAGGAAAACATAGTCACTGCATACCTGACTTATGTCCACCAAATTAGCGGGATGGTGTCTGCTCAATGAGACTTATAATTTTAGCTTTTTTCTCACTTTAAAGCCTTTAGCTCAAATGTAGCTAAGAATATCTAATTTATTGAAGTCTCAGGTATTTATTCTAATTGGAGGTCACAAAAAGCGATGTTAAGATAATAAATCTAGCTCATAAGCATATTCTTCTTGTAACCCAGCAGGAACCCTCTTGGGATCATTTGTCTCTAGTTCATTATCTTGTCTGCATTATTCAGCAGCCCAGTTCATGCTCAATAGGCTTCAAATAGCTGGTAACAGCTGCTGTATATTCCCATTTTAGAGAAGCAGCATTTTATTCTTTCTTTGGGAAAAAAATAACTTTTAAAATGGTCCAATGATTGTTAGATGCTTAATATCCAGGTTCTGACAAAGCAATCTAGGGCTACACAACATGAACTGATCATAGAACAATGTTGCTTAAGTGTTTTAACATCACCATATAGGCCAGTGGTGCACAACATTTTTTAGTCCAAGGGCCAAATTGCCACACTGAACCAATTCCAAGGACCGCAATTTTTTTTTTAAAAAGGGGCAGTTATATGAATAGTACATCCCCAGACCCATATTTAGTACATTAATACATCAGCAGAACCAAATTTTGAATATTTGAGAAGGATTTGGAGAGTTTTCGCTCAGTTTCTGCTACCAAAAAATCATTGTTCATACGCACTATCTTAAACTGAGTTTTTTGAAACAGTAACTCATTATATCCTTCTATTAATATAAATTTTCAAGCTTTTCACACTTTTTAAGTTGTAACATAGCCATGAAACATGTTATGGATTGCTACATGTGAACAAGATCAGAACCACTGTTAGGTCATGATTGCAGCACCAAAACCACCATCAGTACATGAATGCAGTGCCAGAACCACTGTCAATACATGAATGCAGCATCAGAAGCACCATCAGTACATAAATGGAGCACCAGAAACAGTCAGTACATGATTGCAGCACCAGAACCACAATAAGTACATGAATGCAGCGCCAGAAAAACAATAATTAATACATGATTACAGGGAAATAAACACCATCAGTTCATGAATGTAGCGCCAGAAACACCAGCAGTTCATGAATGCAGCGCCAAGCTTAGTACAGTGATCAATTGTAATGTCAGGTCAGACCCATGTACATTTGTATTGCATGAACCTACAATACCCAGTATGTCCTTAACAATGTTAAGGAGATTCTGGAAGTTGTTGTTACCAGCCATCAGGCTGTGGACCATGCAGGAAACACAGCACTGATGAGACTTAGTATTACAAAAAACATTTACATCCAGATACTTTATAAGTGACATCCTCTCTGATTGAATTCATTCCTTTCCCATCCCTTTTGTCTCCATATAGCACAGACGCCATGATGAGATTTCATGCCCAGAGCCTCTATCTCCAGACTTGTCACTTGTCACTTTGTCTTCAGCAGCACATCCTATCATGGTCCCTTTAAAAATGAAAGCATCATTATACTGTTCCATAAATAAAAAATTATCTCCCATGCTCTGTCCCTGAATAATTTCACTTCACTGTACTTCCTGCACAAAACACCCCCCCCCCCCCCACAAGCACTGCTTTGGAGACATGGGGGGGTCACCGGGTGCCCTGGTACACTAGTCAAAACCACATGGACCATGGATTGTCCCATCGAACGCCTGCTCTCCTTTTACCATGGGCATAACACTACTCAGACAACACAAAGTGAGGGTAAAACAGTGTGGCAATACGTTATTGAACCACAAAATAGGCAAATAATACAGAGAACAGTCCCAGCAAAACACCCAAGATGGTGCAAAATTAGAGTCTCACCCTTCTGCTGACTCGCCTGGATAAGAGCAACTGTGACTTCAGAGCTTCCAGGGTCGGCTACCCCATGTGTGGCAGGCACAGAGAGGAGGTAACAACAAGCTTTGGAAGCTAACAGTCTATTGAGGTACAAGGCCAGGTGAAGGTCACATCATGGCTTCTCCGAACATCTCCATGGAGCTAGGTGACTGGTAGGTCCTATTCCTGGCTTTCCCAAACATATCCACGGGCCTCAGGTGACCGTTTTGTCCAAATCCTGACTACCTCAAACATTTCCATGGTTCAGTGATGGTCAAGCGAGCAGATCTGTATTCTTCCAGCTGGGGCCATGGTGTCCTAAGCAGACATCCTGTAGAATGTTAAATGTCCCTAGAGATGGAGCCATGATGTCTTGGCTGCTGTCTTGTAAAGATTCTCTGGTTCTTTGGATCTCTGGATCTCTTGGCTGTCTGGATGTCTGGAGTTACATATTGTTACAGAGGCACATATCCTCTTTCTATAGTTCACAACTGTTGTCCTTCAAGCCAGCATCCAGAGATCAAGAGGAAGATGTGATGGGGTTCACTCGTATTGGCTTACAAGAACAAAAGTCTGTGTTTTCTTGACCAACCAGAAAGATGCACAAATTAAAAAGTCAACACATAGATAACAGTCTATTCCTCCAGGATTGTTGAAAATAGACTTCTGGTTAATTAACCCTTTTGCGACCTGTGGGAGGTGCATTTATGTCCAGAGCAGTACTAGTATTGCGCCGTTACCACCGCAGCCTCACACTGAGCATTGCGGTGATTTCTTGTGGGTGTCAGCTGCATGTGACAACTGATTCCCCGCAGAAACTCCCATTATCGGTGCTTGGACCTATCGTGGGCATTTAACCCATTTGATGCCGCTGTCAGTAGTGACAGCGTCATAGAGAAGCATCGTGCAGGGAGCCCCCTCTGATGGTTGTTCTGATCATCTCCATGGAGACCCCCGACATCAAGATGGCTACGGTGTCCTTCCGGGTCCTGCAGGGAGGTGGCTTGTGAGCACCTGCTGAGAGCAGGCGCTGGCATGCCTCCTTCCCTGCCTGTCAGATCGCTGATGTGATACTCAGCAGTGTAGTGATGTTCCATATTGGGACAATATAAAAAAAAGTTTTATAAAAATATTATAAAGTATAAAAATATTTTTTTTAAAATACCCTAAATAAAGAAAAAAATATTTTTTTTCAATAAATTCATTTATTTATGTAAATAACAAAAAAAAATTACTCATATTTGGTATCGCCGTGTCCGTAACGATCCGCTCTATAAAACTGTCCCACTAGTTAACCCTTTCAGTGAATACCGTAAACAAAATAAATAAAAAACAAGGCAAAAAACAATGCTGTCATCATACCACCGAACAAAAAGTGCAATAAAATGCGATCAAAAAGACAGATGTAAATAAAAATGGTACCCCTGAAAACATCATCTTGTCCAGCAAAAAAACAAGCTGCCATACAGCTCCATCAGCAGAAATATAAAAAGTTATAGCTCTCTATGTAAATCTCTGAAATACGTGATTCAGACAGAACCTCTGGCTGAAGATTACTTATAATGAGGCACATGGAGTCACTGTGGACGCCATCTGACCTGTGATCCGGTGGTGTCCATCTTTTGAGGTTTGCATAAAAGTGCCGTTCTAAAAAGAAGGACACCACGGAAAAAAAGCCAGACAGAGTCTAGAGTAACTCAGGTCTACGAGTAAAAAGAACATTAGAAAAGTCTCTGTAAGCATACATACAGTACTGTATACATAATAAAAAAATCCCAAAGAGCTGCTATGTGGGTATATAGAAAGTCCGCTCGTTTGATGGCCAGCCTGTTCTTATTCCAGCGTACGGTGTGCTTGTTTGTGGATGGCAGGAGTGTTAATTGCCTGAGTCCATAAAGCGTCGAAGGAGTCAGAATAAGGTCCATGAAATATTGTACTGATAATGAAAAGAATAGGAGATAAAAACAATTAAAAACAAAATAATAATAACAAATCTGTCTGACTGACATGGTGGGGAACCCAAAAATAGAGAAGCAGGAGGAAAATAATAAATCAAATGATAAATTACATTATAAATAGGAGGCAAAACTCAAGGATTCATTCAGGCCTCTAGGGGTCAGGGTGTCTAATAAGACGATCCATTTAGTTTCGATCTGTGCCAAACGTTTTTTGTTGTCGCTGCACCTAATGCCCAGATGGAGTGCATCAATCCCCCTGACTGAAAGTAGTCTGGCATCACAGTTGTGATGTGACCTGAAATGACGAGGAATCGTCT
Source organism: Ranitomeya imitator (assembly GCF_032444005.1). Classification (NCBI taxonomy): domain Eukaryota; kingdom Metazoa; phylum Chordata; class Amphibia; order Anura; family Dendrobatidae; genus Ranitomeya; species Ranitomeya imitator. The sequence continues at coordinate 418,070,782 of NC_091282.1, read as the reverse complement.
TAAGGTCATTTGTGGTGGGTACTGTCTTGGCCGTGCCAATGTCCCACACATGCTCCCGTACGCGAACGCGAAGTTCACGAGTAGTAAGACCAACGTATACCTTTGGGCACGGGCAGGTGGCGTAATATATCATGTTAGTGGTACCACGGGTTATACGTTGTCTTATTTGAAATTCTCTGGAGCCATCGCTCGAGACAAAGTTCGAGCAGCGCAGGACATTGGCGCAGGCAAGACAGTGCCCACACGGAATGGAGCCAGAGCGGGGGCCACCGGAACCAAAGACATTCGTGGGGGCAGGAACATAGTGGCTCCTAACCAGAATGTCACTGAGATTTTTACACCTTTTTGGGGTCATGAGAGGGAGATTGCCCGGGGAGGCAGCCAGGGCGGGTTCAGTTTGGAGGACAGACCAATGTTTTGTGAGGATTGAGCCCATATTTTCCCACTCGTGATTATAGGTGGAAATAAATGTGATGGGTGCGCTACCACCAACAGCACGACATCATTTGTTAGATTATAATAGATTGCTCCGAGGGGTTTGTCTGGCACGGTCGTAGCCAGTTTTGACAGACCTCCGGCTGTAGCCGCGAGCCATAAACCTTTGTTTTAGGTCATGAGCCTGGTGTTCGAATCTAGCCTCGGAGGAGCAAATTCGCCGCATCCTGAGAAATTGTCTGACTGGGATGGCCCTAACCGTGGCTGGATAATGCGCAGAGGTAGCGTGCAATAAAGAGTTAACAGAAGTGGGTTTCCTGAAGACATCCGTCTGGATGCGCCGGTCAGAGTCGACCTCCAGACGGATGTCCAGGAAATCAACTGTGGTTGTATTAAAGGTATACGTAAGACGTATATTGCACGGATTATCATTGAGACTCCTCATAAAATCCTCGAGCTGGTGGACAGACCCCCCCCCCCCACAGAAACATGACCTATTACTGATAATTACTGATATTACCATGACCTATTACTGATAATTATTTTTTAATGTTTGTATCAATAAAAATAATTGTTTATATATAATTCCGTGTTTTGCTCCTTGTTCTCCGGGTTCTATACAGTATTCTAAGTGTGGTCACACAAGTGACTTGTATAGAGGTAAAATTATGTTCTCCTCATGTGCATCTATGCTTCTTTTAATGCATCCCATTATTTTATTTGCCTTTTGTTTTGTAGCAGCTGCCTGACACTGGCCACTAAATGTGAGTTTGTCGTCCACCCATACACCCAGGTCTTTTTCATTGACGGTTTTGCTTAGTGTTTTCCAATTAAGCACATAATTATACATCTTATTTGCTCTACCCAAGTACATGACCTTACATTTATCCAGATTAAAGCTCATTTGCCATTTATCAGCCCAAGCTTCTAGTTTACATAAATCCTCCTTTAATATAAAATTGTCCTCCTCTGTATTGATTACCCTGCAGAGTTTAGTGTCATTTGCAAATATTGAAATACTACTGTATGCCCCCTACAAGGCAATTAATAAATATGTTAAAAAGAAGAGGGCCCAATACTGACCCCTGTGGTACCCCACTGCTGTGACCCAGTCCGAGTGTGCTACATTAATTACCACCCTTTGTTTGGTATCCCTGAGCCAGCTCTTACACATGTGTTCCCCTATCCCCATTGTTCTCATTTTATGTATCAACCTTTTGTGTGGCACCATATCAAAAGCTTTTACACCACATCCACTGCGTGTCCTTGGTCCAGTCTGGAACTTACCTCTTCATAGAAACTGATCAGATTAGTCTGACAGGAACGGTCCCTTGTAAACCCATGTTGATATTGGGTCATGAGGTTATTCTTCTTCAGATAACCCAGCATAGCATCTCCTAGAATACCCTCCAGGATTTTACCCAAAGTAGAGGCTTACTGGCCTATAATTTCCGAGTTCAGTTTTTGTCCCCTTTTTCAATATTGGCACCACATTTGCTATACGTCAGTCCTGTGGTACAGACCTTGTTATTGTGGAATCTTTAAAGATTAAAAATAATGGTTTATCAATGACTGTACTTAGTTCCTGCAGTACTCTGGGCCCCGAGATTTGTCAATTTTAGTGATTTTTAGACGCCACCGTACTTCCTGCTGGGTTAAGCAGGTGACATTTAATGGGGAAATTTTTTATCACTGATCTTATTGTTTGCCATGGGATTTTCTTGTGTAAATACTGTTGATAAAATTCATTTAGCATATTGCCTTTTTTCTCATCCTCATCCACCATTTCACCCAGGCCATTTTTAAGGGGGACAACACTATCATTTTTTAGTTTCTTACTATTTATGTAGTTATAGAATAATTTGGGATTTTTTTTTGTCACTTATTGCGCCCCTTACAGCTCTATTTAGCCATATTGGTTTCTTCCTATTTCTAGTATGCTTATTCCCATACGGTATATACTGTGCACAGGTCCTATCCAGGATGCTAATAAACGTCCCCCATTTCCTTTGTGTATTTTTATGTCTCAGGATATCGTCCCAGTTAATTGTACCAAGATCATCTGTCATCCGTTGGAAATTTGCCCTCCTGAAGTTTAGTGTCCTTGTAACCCCTCTACTGCACATCTTATTAAAGGATACATGAAAACCTATTATTTTGTGATCACTATTCCCCAAGTGACCCCCAACCCTTATATTTGATATGTGGTCTGGCCTGTTGGTTAATATTAGGTCTAGCAGTGCCCCCTGTTATGATCCGGTGACCTTGGAGCTGCATGAGAACTTTCACTGGAGAAAGTGGCCACTATACTGACCGCAAACCTGAACTTAACACCGCACTAGAAGTAGCCGTGGAGTGTACCTAACACACCTAGACACCTCGTCACAGCCGGAGGACTAAATACCCCTAAAGATGGAAATCGGAATACTGTCTTGCCTCAGAGAAAATCCCCAAAGGATAGACAGTCCCCCACAAATATTGGCGGTGAGTCAGAGAGGAAAAAAAACATACACAGGCAGAAAAAACAGGATTTAGCACAGGAGGCCTCTCTAGCTGGATAGGACAGGATAGGACAGAGTTCTGTGCGGTCAGTATAAAACCCTACAAAAATCAACAGCAGAATATACAAAAAACTTCCTACATCTAACTAAAGATGTAGGAGCATATATCTGCAACTCCAGTGAAACCAACCAGACTGAGAAAACACTGACACAGTCTAATCTGGACAAAAGACAAACAAGCAAACAGTACTGAAAATAAGCACACTGCATGTGTGCCACAGGAAAAGAAACAGACACTTATCTTTGCTGAACTGGCAGATAAGCAGGAGAGGCCAGGCAGAGATCCAATACTTCCAAAGAAACATTGACAACTGGCAAGGGCTAAAGGATCCTGCACACCTAAATATCCCAGTCAGAATTGTAATTATCCGATACACCTGGCCAGGACTGCGAGTCAGAGACAACTGCATTCCCACCAACAACCACTGGAGGGAACCCAAGAGCAGAATTCACAACAGCCCCCCTTCTTGTTGGGTCTTGAACCAGTTGTGAAAGGTAATTGTCTCTCATAGTTACATGGCGGTGGATGTGGTAGTGGTGGGGGCAAAGCCCAAAATTCAAATGGGCATGTTTTATCTGGCATTGTAAAGAGATGGGAAATATGTATTGCACTATCTAGCCCAAAATTCAAATGGGTATGTTTTATCTGGCATTGTAAAGAGATGGGGAATATGTATTTCACTATCTAGCCCAAAATTCAAATGGGCATGTTTTATCTGGCATTGTAAAGAGATGGGGAATATGTATTTCACTATCTAGCTAACAATTTGGAATAAGGAAGGGACCTCCCAAATATAAGAGTGAGAGCTCTCCCAAATGTATGATACAGGGCCACCTGAGGGCCCTTCCCAAACTCAGGTTTCAAGGCACCTGCTGGCCCTCTGAAAATGTCATGTTAGGTCTGCATAATGACATGGCAGTGGACGTGGAGGTGGTAGCGGCAAAGCTCAAAATGCAAATGGGCATGTTTTAGCTGGCATTGTACAGTGATGGCGAATATGTATTCCATTATCTAGCTAACAATTTAAATGAGGGAGGGACCTACCAAATGTAGGAGTGAGAGCCCTCACAAATGTTAAAGGAAAAACTAAAGCATGTGAACATATGCTAAAGGGGAGGTATACCGTATATACTCGAGTATAAGCCGACCCGAATATAAGCCGACCCCCCTAATTTTGCCACAAAAAACTGGGAAAACTTATTGACTCGAGTATAAGCCTAGGGTGGAAATGCAGCATTTACCGGTGAATTTCAAAAATAAAAATAGATAATTATTTCCCCATAGCTGTGCCATATAGTGCTCTACACCGTTCATATTTCCCCATAGCTGTGCCCCATATAGTGCTCTGCACCGTTCACTGTGCCCCATTGCTGTGCCATATACAGTGCTCTGCACCGTTCATTGTGCCCCCTAGCTGTGCCATATACGGTGCTCTGCACCGTTCACTGTGCCCCATAGGTGTGCCATATACGATGCTCTGCACCGTTCACTGTGCCCCATAGGTGTGCCATATACGATGCTCTGCACCGTTCACTGTGCCCCATAGGTGTGCCATATACGGTGCTCTGCACCGTTCACTGTGCCCCATAGGTGTGCCATATACGGTGCTCTGCACCGTTCATTGTGCCCCATAGATGTGCCATATACGGTGCTCTGCACCGTTCACTGTGCCCCATAGGTGTGCCATATACGGTGCTCTGCACCGTTCATTGTGCCCCATAGGTGTGCCATATACGGTGCTCTGCACCGTTCACTGTGCCCCATAGATGTGCCATATACGGTGCTCTGCACCGTTCACTGTGCCCCATAGATGTGCTCCATATACGGTGCTCTGCACCGTTCACTGTGCCCCATAGATGTGCTCCATATACGGTGCTCTGCACCGTTCACTGTGCCCCATAGATGTGCTCCATATACGGTGCTCTGCACCGTTCACTGTGCCCCATAGATGTGCTCCATATACGGTGCTCTGCACCGTTCACTGTGCCCCATAGATGTGCTCCATATACGGTGCTCTGCACCGTTCACTGTGCCCCATAGATGTGCTCCATATACGGTGCTCTGCACCGTTCACTGTGCCCCATAGATGTACTCCATATACGGTGCTCTGCACCGTTCATTGTGCCCCATAGATGTGCTCCATATACGGTGCTCTGCACCGTTCACTGTGCCCCATAGATGTACTCCATATACGGTGCTCTGCACCGTTCATTGTGCCCCATAGATGTGCTCCATATACGGTGCTCTGCACCGTTCATTGTGCCCCATAGATGCTCCACATTAATCTGTTCTGCCGCTGCTACTGCTGCAATAAAAAAAAAAAACACATACTCACCTCCCTTGATTGCAGCTCCCGGCGTCTCGTTCCGGCGCCTCCATCTTCCCGGCGTCTCTGCTCTGACTGATCAGGCAGAGGGCGCCGCGCACACTGTATGCGTCATCGCGCCCTTTGACCTGAACAGTCAGAGTGCAGACGCCGGGAAGATGGAGACGCCGGGAAGATGGAGCGACGCCCGGCGGCTGGAACGTGGACAGGTGAATATAACATACTCACCTAGTCCTGGCGATCCTCGCGCTGTCCCTCTGCCTGGTCTTCGGTGCCGCAGCTTCTTTCTCTATCAGCGGTCACCGGCACCGCTGATTAGAGAAATGAATAAGCGGCTCCGCCCCTATGGGAGGTGGAGCCGCTTATTCATTTCTGTAATGAGCGGTCCCACGTGACCGCTGAAGAGAGGAAGAAGCTGCAGCGCCGAAGCCCGTGGGACGGCAGGGACAGCGCGAGGATCGCTGGGACTAGGTAAGTATACCCCAGCGCCCTCAGCCCCTCACCCGCCGACCCCACCGCTACCGTGACTCGAGTATAAGCCGAGGGGGGCACTTTCAGCCCAAAAATTTGGGCTGAAAATCTCGGCTTATACTCGAGTATATACGGTAATTGTTTTTTATTATTTTATTTTGCTTTATATACAGGTGAATCTCACATAATTAAATTATCATCAAAAAGTTAATTTATTTCAGTTCTTCAAGACAAAAAGTGAAACTCATATATTAGATAGAGTCATTACAAACAGAGTTATCTGTTTCAAGTGTTTATGTCTGTTAATGTTGATGATTATGGCTTACAGCCAATGAAAACCCAAAAGTCATTATCTCAATAAATTAGAATACTTTATAACACAAGCTTGAAAGAATGATTTTAAAATCCGAAATGTTGGCCTACTGAAATGTATGTTCAGTAAATGCACTGAATACTTGGTCGGGGCTCCTTTGGCATCAATTACTGCATCAATGTAGCATGGCATGGAGGCGATCAGCCTGTGACACTTCTGAGGTGTTATGGAATCCCAGTTTGCTTTGATAGCAGCCTTCAGCTCGTCTGCATTGTGGGGTCTGGTGTCTCTCTTTTTCTTCTTCAAGGTGAGTTTGCTGGCCAATCAAGCACAGTGATACTCTTGTAATGACTCTATATATCAGTTTCACTTTTTGTATTGAAGAACTGAAATAAATTAACTTTTTGATGATATTCTAATTTTGTGAGATGCACCTGCACATGTAATTATGAAGTAAAAAATGTTTCCTAGCATTTTTAACTTTAAAAAAAATTAGGTTTGGTTTGGTAAGTTTTTTTTTAAATCCGTAAAACTGGGGCAATAGTCTGACAACATTATTCCCAGATACCATATGTGAGACAGAAAGGCATGCAGGCATCTTCTCCGTGCTTTTCCCATTTAGTTTTAGCTCTTTCCCATAAATTTCACCTTTTTTTCCAGGCCCCAAGACCTGTTTGGGTACAGCAGAAAATTATTTGGCTTTCCCAGTAACTTGCATTGGATTTGTTATTCGGTTCGAATGCACGGATATTAAAAATTATTTGTGCCAATTTTCGCGAATCCGAATATTTCACTATTCGCTCATCACTATAATAAATGTTAGGTTTTAAACACCCTTCTAATATCTATCCTTGCTGCTGCTAATTTCAAGGGTGCCAAGACTTTGGCCATGACTATATAGACTGTATTTTTCGGACTATAAAACACACCGGACCATAGGACGCACCCAGGTTTAGAGGAAGAAATTAGAAAACAAAATTGACGCAAAGAATGTGGTCAATTCTATACTTAATATCCCCCATCCTGGTTTACATGGCCCTTTTATCTCTATCCTGGTATGCAGGGCCCCCATCTCTGTCCTGGTATGCATGACCTCCTCATCCCCATCCTGGTATGCATGACCCCAATCCCTGTCCTGGTATGCAGGGACCCCATCTTTGTCCTGGTATGCATGGCCTCATCCTTATCCTGGTATGATTGGCCCCAATCCCTATCGTGGTATCCAGGGACCCCAACCCTATCCTGGCATGCAAGGCCCAATCCTTATCCTGGTATGATTGGCCCCAATCCCTATCGTGGTATGCAGGGACCCCATCTCCGTCCTGGTATGCATGACCCCATCCTTTATCCTGGTATGCATGGCCCCAGCAGAAAAAAACATTTTACCTTCTCTGCACGCCCTCACAGTGTCCTGCTCCCGTGACAGCAGCTGCTTTATGCTCGTAAGCAGCGCATGGCAGGGACATCATGCGCTGCTTACAAGCCGTCGAGGACAGCTGCGGGAATACTCACTGCTCTCCACGCCGGGATTGTGTGCGTGGAGCAAGTGAGTATTCATTGCCTTTTAGCAAGCACAGTGTCAGCCGCAGCCGCCGGGTTCCTACAGCTGCTGGGCTTTCACGTGTGCCGCTACTAAAGGGAAGGAATATTCATTGCATTCCATGTCTATGCATTCCATGCCTATGGGAGTGGAATGCAGTGAATATTCATTGCCTTAAGTAGCCGGCACCCTTGAATGCTGGGCAGCTGCAAGAAGCAGACTGCTGCGGATAACACTCTGCTCACTATTAAAGATAAATTAATATTCACTCCTTTCCACTCCCATGGGTGTGAAATGGAGTGATTAGTCATTTCTCTTTAGCAGCGGGCACAGGAGTTAGCCGCAGCAGTCGGCTCCTGCCTCTTGTCACCCGCTGCTCCGCCGCTGCCGCACCACCACAGCCAGATTAGGGACATCCAGACTATAAGACGCACTCCCCATTTTCCTCCACATTTTTGGAGGAGAAAAGTGCGTCTTATAGTTCGAAAAAGATGCCCTGGTCTAAAGGCATTGGTGTCGGTCTCACATACTATCATCTACACTTCCAGCTTATATTCAACAAAAGATACATGACCAGTGCCTCCTTCTCTATATAAGTTGATGCACAAAAAAAGAATGGGACTTGCTTAGCTGTTGCAATGAGACAGACAGCCTGTTACAGACACAGCATTAGTCAATTGCCAACATGTGAAACGCTCTCTGTGTCAAACATAAGCCTGAAGCAGAGCTGCCATAATCTGGGAATGCCACTGATATTACCAGTATATTAATTGTATATATTTATGTTTTAAATGCACTTTGGAAATATCTTTAAGTACTGAAAGGTAAAATCAAGCACAGATGTCCATATGGTAATGCCTGGTATATAAATTTCAGAAAACGCCTTCAAGACTTGTGTTCATTACTATGGGGGAGATGGAGGAAACATTTTTTAACATTATAGATAAAATGGGAAAACTTTCTCCAAAATCTATACATAATGCAAATCCTCCTTAATGCTCCGGATCAAAAAGGAAAGATTGAAAACATTGTTGTTTTGAAATAGTCTCTTTACATAGGTAATAGCTCTTCTAATCAACGGCCATTATCACAAATATCAGCAGTGATCTGTTTTTTCATAACAATTTTGTTTTGTAAAAAAAAATTACAAAGTATAGAACTACTCTCACCTATAACATAGCCCTTTTACATATATTATTACATTTCTGAAGACTCTCAAATGAAATTCATTAAAATTTAGCATAATCCAGTACAAATCTAAACATCTTGAGGATTAAGATGACAATTGGTTGAATGTGTCCTAGAAAAATCTAATCACAGGCAAGTCTAACACTCTTTGAAAGTCATCCTCACACACCGATTATCTTCACATAAAGTTTTATCACAACTCAATACACAAACATCATTTCAAGGTGGTTCTCAGTAGACCTTGACTTGGGCTCTCTATACAACACTCGTTATAATATAGTTTGAAGAAAGATTTTAATGTGGATTTCCTATTTAATCCTCATAATCGAGATACTCATCCTTGAAGACAATAACCACTTCTCAAGTGTTCCTATAATTTATATATCAGTGATAGAGAAGAAACGAATAGTCCTGAACTTTCGTGACATAACAAATAAGGGAGACACTAATTACTTTTTCTATGCATATTCAACCAATCCAGGTACATTCTCCAAGAAGTATGTTACAGACAGGTCAAGTAATAAATCAAAAATTTAAATGATATGGTTTTATTCACGTGAGACATGTGTATTTAGCGGTGGGGAATGTGGTTAAAAAATATCACTTAGCCCAAATCGTTTCCCTTGTTGACAGAATGAGGATACTCTGTGTAAATATTATGTACTGGGGTAATGAACATCATCCAGTTCACTGGAAAATGGATTAAAACAGTAGAAAATGTATGCTAATCATTCATTAGCAAAAGTTTCTATTACAATATCCATAGTACAACATGTATAAAATATAGTGACACCACATCACATGGTAAAATGGTAAGATGTATTAAATAGTACCCCAGATGCCCCTGAAAAAACATTAGTGTAGGAAAACCCAATATGAATAATGAAAATTATATGAAATATAAAAAATACCACTATTCCATTTACTTTTTAACAACTATTGCTTGCAATTACTCAATTTACTGGTAACCACTGTAATTCTGTAATGTAAATGCACAAAACCATTAAAGAAAATCTGTCATCAGATTTTTGGTATTTAATCTGAGAACAGCAGCATTTAGGGGAAGAGAGCTGGATTCAAGCAAAGTGCCTCTTACTAAACCTGCTGACAGATTTTCTTTAAAGAGAACCTGTCACCAGAAAAAAATGCTATTAACCTACAGATATGGGGTTAGTCTGGTGGTTAATAGCGTTATTAACCTGCCCAGCACCCGCACTTACCAGGACACCGCAGGGAGAAAATGATCTTTTTTTTCCCCCAGCAGAGTTTCGGTTTCAGTTCTGGGGGTGGCGTAGGCACAGTTTCAGTCACAGCTCTGAGTATACAGAGCGGCAGCTGAAACCGCATGCCCGGTATTGATTGAGAGCCAGTGTCGGTCAGTGCCAGGGGACCTGGTATCAGTATACTCAGAGCGGGCCTGTGCCACCCCCATGACTGAAACCGGAACGCTGCCGGGGGGAAGAAAGATCATTTTCTCCCTGCAGCATTCAGGTAAGTGTAAGTGCCGAGCAGGTTAATAATGCTATTTCTGGTGATAGGTTCCCATAAAGGATAAATAATAAAAGTGGTGTTTTTTTACAGGGAAATTCGATTTGTGAAGAAGTTAGAAGTTATCCTTTGTGAATTTAATGTTTCTTATTAAGCTATGGGGTCTTTCCGGACTCCAGAACATAATAAACATAATATTTATATAAAAAATGTTCAAAAAATGATGATGTGTTAAATATTTCTTTTTTAACATTTAGGTGGCCTTTTACAGTTCCAAAAAATGGCGGCCAATTCTGTAGTGCAAAGTTCTCACACATTATTGCTCATATTTCCTTCCCTCCGCAGCCAATTTTCATTCTTGTGCTTTTTTTCCCCTCCCTTTCTTCCAAGAGCCATAACTTTTACATTACACTGTCAACATAGGTAAGTTGAGTGTCACCATTTTCTGAGACTCATAACCTTTATTTTTCCATTCATGGAGCAGTATGATGGCCTGTTATTTTGTGTAGCATTTTTAATGATGCCATTTTGGGGACGTTTGTTTTTTTTAATGCTTTTTATTGCAGACGTCCAGCAAACAAGAAACCACAGTTCTAACATTTCAATTTTTTGTTTTCTTTATAGCAATAAATCCATGAATTAATTTACTTTGATTTTCATTGATCAGATGCACTAATACGCTTTTATTATGTTTTTATTTCTATATTTTTAAACACGTAAAAGTGATTCAACTTTTTTAAAAACTTTTTTCATTGTTTTACTTTATTTTTTAGTCCCTGGGGACTTGAACCTATATTTATTTGATAGCTTATGCTATAATGCAATACTACAGACTGAGCAGTAAATGCTAAATTTCTCAAATGAACTTTTACTGTAAAACTCAGACTGGTTACGTTTCCACCAACCAACAAAATGAAACAGGTTAATTCACACATACCCGGTCAAGACTGTCTGGGACCACTGTGCTGCGTCACTCAGTAGGCGCGGAAATGTTGATTACTGTATATACTCGAGTATAAGCTGAGAATTTCAGCCCATTTTTTTAGGCTGAAATTGCCCCTCTCGGCTTATACTCGAGTCATATCCAGGGGTCGGCAGGGGAGGGGGAGCGGCGGCTGTGTAAGCATACTCACCTGCTCCTAGCGCGGTCCCTGCTTCCCCGGCCCCGGCAGCTTCTTCCTGTAGTGAGCGGTCACATGGTACCACTCATTACAGTAATGAATATGTACCCCACTCCACTCCCATAGGGGTGGAGCCGCATATTCCTTACTGTAATGAGCTGTACCATGTGACCGCTCACTACAGGAAGAAGCTGCCAGTGCCAGGGAAGCAGGGACCGCGCCAGGAGCAGGTGAGTATAAGCAGTGCGCGATATTCACCTGCTCCCCGTTCCACCGTCGCCAGCCGCAGCTGCGTCTTCTGTATCCTCTGCACTGACGCTCAGGTTAGAGGGCGTGGTGAAGCGATTAGTGCGCGCCACAGTCAGTGCAGTGGGCGGGGAACATAGTGGCGGCTGGCAGCGATGGAACGCGGAGCAGGTGAATATAGCAAGTGTCGGGGGCCTGAGCGACGAGAGGTGAGTATGTGATTTTTTTTTTGTTTTTTTATCGCAGCAACAGCATATGGGGCAAATGACTGTATGGAGCATCTTATAGGGCCATAATCAGCATTTATTGAGCATTATATGGGGCAAATGACTGTATGGAGCATCTTATGGGGCCATAATCAGCATTTATGGAGCATTACATGGGGCAAATGACTGTATGGAGCACCTTATGGGGCCATAATCAGCATTTATGGAGAATTACATGGGGCAAGTGACTGTATGGAGCATCTTATGGGGCCATAATCAGCATTTATGGAGCATTACATGGGGCAAATGACTGGAGCATCTTATGCGGCCATAATCATCATTTGTGCAGCATTACATGGGGCAAATGTCTGTATGGAGCATCTTATGGGGGTCATAATCCACATTTGTGGAGCATTATATGGGGCAGCTGTCTATATGGGAGCATCTTATGGGGCCATAATCAGCATTTGTGCAGCATTTTATGGGGCAAATGTCTGTATGGAGCATCTTATGGGGTCATAATCCGCATTTGTGGAGCATTATATGGGGCAACTGTCTGTATGGAGCATCTTATGGGGCCATAATCCGCATTTGTGGAGCATTATATGGGGCAAATGTTTGTATGGAGCATCTTATGGGGCCATAATCAGCATTTGTGGAGCATTATATGGGGCAAATGTCTGTATGGAGCATCTTATGGGGCCATAATCAGCATTTGTGCAGCATTATATGGGGCGTATTTTGTATGGAGCATCTTATGGGGCCCATCATAAACTTTATGGAGCATTATATGGGGCTCCTGATTCAATATGGATATTCAAAAACACTTAACCTACTAATGTCTCAATTAATTTTACTTTTATTGGTATCTATTTTTATTTTTGACATTTACTGGTAGCTGCTGCATTTTCCACCCTAGGCTTGTACTCAAGTCATTAAGTTTTCCCAGTTTTTTGTCTCAAAATTAGGGGTCTTGGCTTATACTCGGGTCGGCTTATACTCGAGTATATAATGTACTATAATTTACCTAATTCTGCACCTGCCTAGTGCGGCTGCCGAGCATTTTCCTGGAAAACTGGAACAATCAAATGAGTGCCAGGGATGGCCTATTGGTGATGTAGCACAGCAGCTTACAAACATAACGAGAAGACTCTAAATCTCCTAGAATTATACACCGTCGTGTTCACTTTAATGATCATATGAGTGCAACGGGATGCTCCTCGGATACCCTCTGTATACTTTGGTAGATCCCCTTTAATACTGTAAGCTTTGTAAGTCTCTAGTGGTTCAGCAAGTCTGATGGGCACTGATGCATTCATGTACCTGTATCTGCCTGTCTGAGCTTGGCACCAAACTAACTGTGTGCGTGCACGCTTCCACTGTAATCCTTGTGGTGGGCCTGAGCTCAGAACTTACCACCTGGATGATGGCTGTTTGGCCAAGGAATGACGTGTTTCTAACCGGTGCGTGGTACCGCAGCTGACTTTGCTGGAGGGCCGTCCAGGTGTGTCATGAATGTAGGTTCCTATGGATTTTGTCACCTCGGATGGTGCGCGATAGGGACACATCCTCTTCCTTCCAGATTGCACCAAGCTTTGTCAAGATGGCCACTGAACCAACCCCTTCCTGTCAGGCACTTATTCCCAATTGCTTGTACTGCCCCCTAGCCTCTGTCTGGTTCTGTCCAAACTGCAGTTTAAACCAGCAGGACAGAGTTCACTTAACATAGCACCAGTCTCTGCTAACAGAATCACTGTTTTTATTTCTCCTCACAGAACTGGGGTCACCACCTCAGAATCGAAATCCTGCACAAACCAGTTTAAGCCAGAGTCATCCAGCAGTTGCTGTGGAAATAGTGGCCTCCTGTGGCTGGTGATTAGTACTGCAGGCAATAATATTGTAAATTCTACATTACTGACAAAATACTACAGCAGCTGCAGATTACATGCAAATAGATAATGTTAGGTGACAGACAGCGGCACATTCCCCATCACCTCACAATCTTGTGTGGGTGGATGGATGCAAGCCCATGCATGTGCTAGTAAAATGCCACTGTCAATTATTTATTGGTTAAACAGCAGCAATCGGAGCAAGCTCTTGTCGCTACAGTTAACGGCAGATGCCAGCTGTATAACACAGCCAACATCTGCTGAGTATGCTATGAGCTTAGCACCTAAGCCCACTCCATATATGTGGACTAGACATAGGACATAATATTACTTTCTATGTTGGGAATGGGTAATAGATGTTTGAGCATATTGTTAAGATTCTTACTATTTTACAAACTTTTGCTAAACTGGAATCAGCCATAATGTGCTTATTTTCTACACATCATTGAGTATTTGTTGTGGTACTCACTTTATATTTTTTTCATTGGAAATAATAAAAATGAAAAAAATAAGTTTGCCATGGTTTAAAAGCATTTCCTAGGAAATATAGTAAAATAAGAAAATAACCATTTAAACAAATCAGTGATCTAACCAGTGATGCATGAATGTACAGCTCATGACCAAAAGTTGCTGACTTCAGTGGTTCAGTTCTATGGTGCGCTTGACATCATGTTTGGATCCGATTTTCATGCATTTTTGGTCCATGTCTCTGCATTTACAGCCTTACCCTTTACCTTCCTTCTGACAATATCCCAAAAATACAATTCAACTCTGCAGATCATGCATATTTTTTCAATATCTGGCCAGTTCTTACACAGCGTACAGCATGGGACAAGAATCTTCAGCTTATCAGCTTCTAACGACTTCTCTTCTCGAAAGAAGCTAGGGTGTTATATCTGAATATATCTACCAGAGATTTGTCTCCGAAAGAGCAGCGTTGTCTAAATCCAAAATATTGTACACAATCACCTAAATTATATGAAAGAATATACTGTTGCTTAATGAATATAATATATAGATGTTCCAACAAATATTCAATTTCTCTTATTGCGCAGACCACTAACTGAGGTCAAGTTCCTGAAAAATAAACAATACAGTAAAAATTAAGTCAGGACAATAGCCACAAAAGTTCTGCATTTGACATTGTTCTCATTATGTTAACCCCTTAACAGATGTCAGTTTCCACATCATGATGACATGTTATGTACTGTACAGTACGTCATGGATTAAAACATCTCCATGCCGACAGCGGTCACTGACAGCAGACCGGCATGGACAGAGATGCAGGAACCCATTTCAGTAGTCCCCGCTCTCTGATTGCTGTGATTGGTCATTCAATCTGACTGACCAATTACAGTATGTGATCAGAGAGAGATGCTGAAATAGCACTTCACTGCACGATCACTGCCTGGAGCTCAGCGCAGTTGACAGCCAGGCTCCTGCAGTAACAGCCACGGATGTGCCCACACCACCCCTGGCTGATTAACCCTCCAGATGCTGCGATCATGGCATTTAGAAGATTATGGGAGGGAGTGGGCTCCTTCTCTCACCCCATCGGCACTCCCGAGACAAAATCACGGGAAGCTGATGGTTGTCATTGCACCCGGAGACGATCTGCCTATGTAATCTGATAGGTCTCATGCATTGCAGTGCTGGTGCATTACAATGCATGAGACCAGTGATCAGAGTACTTAAAGTTAAAGTTCCATAGAGGGACTAAGTTAAAAAGTTAATAAAAAGATTGAAAAAATTATTCAAAAATCAAAAACACAAAATAAAGAACACAAAATATTACACCGTATAAAACTAAAAGTAAAAAATGTGGCAAAAACAATGCTTATTCATCATACCGCTGTAAAAAAAAAATGGAATAAAACATGATCAAAAAGACGATTGTAAATAAAAAAGATATTGCTGAAAACGTTATCTTGCCCCACAAAAAAACAAGCCAACATACAGCTCCATCAGTGGAAACGCAGGCATCACTAGGACCAGCTCTGATTGGTGCGATCAATGATGACATCGATTGCACCAATCAGAGCGCACAGATGCACTATTACCTGCATGTGACTGCCCTGTACTTCCTCCTTTTAGCTTTGGATTTGTACAGGGCGGTCACTGTGTCCGTCTGTGGGCTGTGCTGGGTTCGGTGGTGCCACAGAACCATCTGTGACATCACAGATCCTGCTGCTACTGCCGGATTATCACCGTTCCTGCTGAAGAAAGAAGTAAGAAGAGTTCCTGATCTCTTTTCCTTCCTCATTCACAACAATCACCCTCTACCCCTCTCTACCTCCATTTACCCTCCTTTTCCTTTCTTCCCTCTCCCCGTCCCCCCTCTGCCACCAAGTGTTAATCAGTACTTGATCACTGATCAGTACTTTATTGCTTGATTTTGGCAGGTTTTTTTTTGTTTTTCGTGCGTCATGCAGTGGCCGAGCATTGATCAGTGATGCAGTTCACTGATCAACGTCCATGCTCGCTGGTTTCTAGGACTTTTTTCTTCCCTGTCCATTTTCTCTTACCTTCCCTTTGCAACATCTCCGTGCACTAGCGCTCGTTTTTGGCAAGGACTTTTTTTTGTCCCTTTCCATTTTTCTCACCCCCTCCCCTTTGCACCACCTCCGTGTGTGCATACAGCAGCCGCCAACTATTGACCAGTTACTCAAATCGCTGATCCGCACGTGTGCACGCTGTTTTCCCAACTTTTTTTTCCCACTGAATATTTTTTCTTCCCCTCCCTTTGCACCACATCACTGATCGGCCTCTGGTTGCTGCTTTTTTTCTTTCGAAAAAAGATAAAAGTTTACACCAAGTACTCACACACACTCACACACGAATAAAGTTTGGTACTCACACAAACATCACATACATAAATACGTAAAAAAATGTCCCGCTCGTCCCAAACCCAATATTCAGCAGAGGAGGTATACGCTTTCCTTGCCTCCAACACTGACAGTGAGGGAGAGGTCCCACTTTTCTTTATTCCTCCTCCTCATCTTCCTCCAGTGATACCGAACCACCACGCAGACGCCCCAGGACAGAAACTGAACCACTGTCCACCGTTTCTGACCCTGTATGGACCTCACCCCCCTGAAGATTGATACCACCAGCCTCACAGACACAGACGTTTTCAAAGTCTTTTTCTCTGAGGATTTTGTAAAACTCGTAAACCTGATGGTTGGTCAAACAAATTTGTATACCCAATAATTTGACACAAAACAGCCCGTCATCATTTTCTAACTATGGAAACCCCCCACAAGTGACACAAATTTGGAAACTAGACCCCTCAAGGAATTTATCTAGATGTTTGGTGAGCGCCTTGAACCTACACGTCCTTCACAGAATTTTGAAAAATATATTTTTCCCACAAAATTGTTGTTTAGCCCCACATTTTCTCATTTTCACAAGGAAAGCAGGAAAATGTTTGTTGTGCAATTTCTTATTTCTCCTGAGTACACCGATACCCCATACGTGGTCAAAAACTACTTTTGAGGCACACTGCGAAGGGAAGAAGCTCCTTATTGGAGTTCAGACTTTGCTAGACTGGCTTGACGGTGCCATGTCACATAGGCAGAGTCCCCGAGGTGACAGAACAGCAGAAATCCCCCATATGTGACCTCATTATAAAAACTACACACCCAATTAATTTATCCAGGGGTGCAATGATCATATCGACACCACATGTGCCTCACATAATTTTATACAATTGAGTTGTGAAGAAAGAATAATTACATTTTTACCACTAAAATGTTGTTTTAGCCCCAAAGTTTACATTTCTCTAAGGGCTAGTAGGAAAAAATGGACCTCAGTTTGTTCTAAAAATGTCTCCTGAGTGTGTGAATTACATGTAACTGGGAATACTTTTCAGGCACAGTGCAAAGCTGAGAAGGGAAGGAGCCCCATATTATAGTGCAGATTTTACTGTTATGTTTGCTGGTGTTATGACCGACTGGGAGAGCCCCTGAGGTGCGCTATTTGCCTCCTGGAACAAGATTTTCCTAGAATAGTTTCCAGACTCCATATACACAATCACTAAGTGCTACAAGAGCAGAATCCCCCTTTGGGAATTTATTTACAGGTGCAGTGATGATTTTGACTCCATGGGTGTTTTCCAGAACCAAGCAACAGTGGATGTCGCTGAGCGAAAATTCTGTACTGTAGTGCCCAGTACATTGTAGTGCCTAGCTTGTGCTTCTGGAGACACGCACCCGTAAATTAGGTGGGCTGTCATCGCTATTAAAACGCCAATTATGTGGACGCTAAATTTTGTTTAAAGGGACACTGTCACCTGAATTTGGAGGGGACAATCTTCAGCCATGGAGACGGGGTATTTGGGTGTTTGATTCACCCTTTCCTTACCCGCTGGCTGCATGCTGGCTGCAATATTGGATTGAAGTTCATTCTCTGTCCTCCATAGGACACGCCTGTGCAAGGGAAGATTGCCTTGTGCAGGCATGTACTACGGAAGACAGAGAATGAACTTCAATCCAATATTGCAGCCAGCATGCAGCCAGCGGGTAAGGAAAGGGTGAATCAAACACCCAAAAATCCCGCCTCCATGGCTGAAGATTGTTCCCTCCAAATTCAGGTGACAGTGTCCCTTTAAGCACATTGGGGCTTAGAAGGGAGGGGTCATTTGGATTTAGGAGTGCAGAACTTGCTGGATTTCTTTTGGTGGGCAAAGAGCCATTTTGCTTTTCCAGAGGCTTTGTACTACAAGTAATGTGGAAGCCCCATATATTTTCAATGACAGACCTGAGTGAGGATTTGCTTTTTTTTGTGGATTGAGCTGAAGTTTTTGTTGGGAACATTTTACATAACATTTGGGATCATATTGATCCTGCGTTCTACACTGAGCACTTACTGTGGGGTTTCCATCTAAATCTTTGAGTGATGTGATTTGAATGAAACCCCCAAAGGATCCATTGACTATAACAAGGCAGCAGAGTTACTGTAAACTCTGTCTGGCCTCTGTTCAGCTATGTTCTTTTACTCAGAAGTGCACAAAACTATGGCAGACCGTGCTTTTATGCACGCTGAAAAAGATGGAAACCACTGGATCACAGGCCAGACAGCATCCACAGTGATTCCATTTCCCTCATTATAGGAAATCTTCCGCCGGGGGTTCCGTCTGAATTATGTATTTTAGAGATTTACATGGAAACCCTGAAGTAAGTGCTTAGTGCAGGATAAATGTGAGTTGAACCATACTGCGATCTTTGGGAGGCAGAATGAACAAATCAACAGCAGGTAAAGAATTTGTTTTATTTATTTTTTACGCCATTCCTGGTGCAGTATAAGTGATTAGACTACTTTATTCTTTGTGTCGGTGCGATTACAGTGATACAAGATTTATATGGTTTTTGTATGTTTTGCTGCTGTCACACACTAAAAGATGCTTTTTATTGTAAAAGGATTGGAATATTTTGATAGCTATCATTTTTCCAAAATTCATCTAACAGAATAATTTGAGGGCTTGTTTTTTGCAGGACGAGTTGACGTTTTTATTGCTACCATTTTTGGTACATGACGTTTTTTGATTGCTTCCTATTCAAATTTTTGAATGACAGAATGAATATAAACCAGCAATTCAGGTATTGTTTTCTTTTATGCCTTTCTGCGAGTGGTAAAATTGATAAGGCAGCCTTATTCTTCGGGACAGTTTGATTACAGCGATACCACATTTACAGTTGAAACCAGAAGTTTACATACACTATATAAAAAGACACATATGCATGTTTTTCACAATATCTGACATGAAATCAGACTAAGACTTTCCCGTTTTAGGTCAATTAGGATTACCAGAATTATTAATATTTGTCAAATGACAGAATAATGAGAGAAAGAGAATGTTTTCAAGTATTTTTATTGCTTAGTGCAAAGTCAAAAGTTTACATACATTTCATTAGTATTTGGTACCATTGCCCTTAAACTGAATGACTTGGGTCAGACGTTTAGGATATCCTTCCACAAGCTTTTCACAATGTTTGGTCAGAATTTGGGCCCATTCCTCCTGACAAAACTATTGTAACTGATCCAGGTTTGTAGGTCGCCTAGCTCGCACCTGAATTTTCAGCTTTGCCAATAAATTTTCAATAGGATTAAGATCAGGGCTATGTGACCACCACTCCAAACCATTGACTTTGTTATCCTTAAGACACTTTGCTACCATTTTTTCCAGTATGCTTCAGGTCATTGTGCATTTGGAAGACCCATTTCTACCCAAGCTTTAACTTCCTGGCTGTTGTCTTGAGATGTTGCTTCAGTATTGCCACATAGTAACATAGTAACATAGTTAGTAAGGCCGAAAAAAGACATTTGTCCATCCAGTTCAGCCTATATTCCATCATAATAAATCCCCAGATCTACGTCCTTCTACAGAACCTAATAATTGTATGTTACAATATTGTTCTGCTCCAGGAAGACATCCAGGCCTCTCTTGAACCCCTCGACTGAGTTCGCCATCACCACCTCCTCAGGCAAGCAATTCCAGATTCTCACTGCCCTAACAGTAAAGAATCCTCTTCTATGTTGGTGGAAAAACCTTCTCTCCTCCAGACGCAAAGAATGCCCCCTTGTGCCCGTCACCTTCCTTGGTATAAACAGATCCTCAGCGAGATATTTGTATTGTCCCCTTATATACTTATACATGGTTATTAGATCGCCCCTCAGTCGTCTTTTTTCTAGACTAAATAATCCTAATTTCGCTAATCTATCTGGGTATTGTAGTTCTCCCATCCCCTTTATTAATTTTGTTGCCCTCCTTTGTACTCTCTCTAGTTCCATTATATCCTTCCTGAGCACCGGTGCTCAAAACTGGACACAGTACTCCATGTGCGGTCTAACTAGGGATTTGTACAGAGGCAGTATAATGCTCTCATCATGTGTATCCAGACCTCTTTTAATGCACCCCATGATCCTGTTTGCCTTGGCAGCTGCTGCCTGGCACTGACTGCTCCAGGTAAGTTTATCATTAACTAGGATCCCCAAGTCCTTCTCCCTGTCAGATTTACCCAGTGGTTTCCCGTTCAGTGTGTAATGGTGATATTGATTCCTTCTTCCCATGTGTATAACCTTACATTTATCATTGTTAAACCTCATCTGCCACCTTTCAGCCCAAGTTTCCAACTTATCCAGATCCATCTGTAGCAGAATACTATCTTCTCTTGTATTAACTGCTTTACATAGTTTTGTATCATCTGCAAATATCGATATTTTACTGTGTAAACCTTCTATTAGATCATTAATGAATATGTTGAAGAGAACAGGTCCCAATACCGACCCCTGCGGTATCTTCTTTCCTCATGATGCCATCTATTTTGTGAAGTGCACCAGTCCCTCCAGCAGCAAAACAACCCCACATGATGCTGCCTCACAAATGGGATGGTGTTCTTAGGTTTCCAAGCTTCTCCCTTTTTCCTTCAAACCAAATGATGGTCATTATGCCCAAAAGTTCAATTTTAGTTTCATCAGACCACAGGACATGTCTCCAAAAAAATTAAGTCTTTTTTCCTTTGTGCATTTGCAAACATTTGTCTGACTTTTTTATGTTTCTTTTGGAGTAATGGATTCTTCCTGGCAGACTGACCATTCAGCCCATGTTGATACAGTACTTGTTTCACTGTGGATATTGACACAATCTTACCAGCTTCCGCCATCATCTTCACAAGGTCTTTTGCTTTTGTCCTTGCGTTGATATGCACATGTCAGACCAAAGCACGTTCACCTCTGGGACACAGAACCTGTCTCCTTTCTGCGCGTTATGATGGCTGGACATTCCCATCTTGTTTGTACTTGTGTATAATAGTTTGTACAGATGAATGAGGCACCTTGCTCCCAAGGATGAGCCAGACTTGTGCAAGTCCACAATTATCTTTCTGATGTCTTGGTTGATTTCTTTAGACATTCCCATGATGCTAAACAAAGAAGCAGTGTGTTTCAGGTGTGGATTAAAATACATCGGCAGCTGTGTCTCTAATTAACTCAGACATTGCCAAAAAATCAGAAGCTTCCAAAAACATGACATCATTATATGGGCAGTCCAGAATTATTTAAAGGTAAAGTAATCTTATTGTATGTAAACTTTTAAATGCCTTAAAAATTCTCTATATTTCATTATTCTGACGTTTAGCAAATATTAATAATTATAGTAATCCTAATTGACCAAAAACGTGAAAGGTTTATTCTGATTTCATGTCAGATATTGAGAAAAACATGCATGTGTTTTTTTATATAGAGTATGTAAACTTCTGGTTTCAACTGTGTACATATTTTTTTATGTTTTGGCGCTTATACACAAAAAACTATTTTATAGAAAAAATAATTATTTTTGCATCGCTTTATTCTGAGCGCTATAACTTTTATTTTTCCAACTACCCTGAAATAGATTGGGGAACAGAAACCTGCAGTTCCAGCAAAAGTAATCGGTTTTTGACAATTATGAGAGACAATTACCTTTCACAACTGGTTCAGGACCCAACAAGAAGGGGGGCACTGCTAGACCTAATATTAACCAACAGGCCAGACCGCATATCAAATATAAGGGTTGGGGGTCACTTGGGAAATAGCGATCACAAAATAATAAGTTTTCATGTATCCTTTAAAAAGATGTGTAGTAGAGGGGTTACAAGGACACTAAACTTCAGGAGGGCAAATTTCCAACGGATGAGAGAGGATCTTGGTGCAATTAACTGGGACAATATCCTGAGACCCAAAAATACACAAAGAAAATGGGAGACGTTTATTAGCATCCTGGATAGGACCTGTGCACAGTATATACCGTATGGGAATAAACATACTAGAAATAGGAGGAAACCAATATGGCTAAATAGAGCTGTAAGGGGCGCAATAAGTGACAAAAAGAAAGCATTTAGAGAATTAAAGTAAGTAGGTAGTGAGGAGGCATTCAATAAATACAGAAAATTAAATAAATTCTGTAAAAAGCAAATCAAGGCAGCAAAGATTGAGACAGAGAGACTCATTGCCAGAGAGAGTAAAAATAATCCTAAAATATTCTTTAACTACATAAATAGTAAGAAACTAAAAAATGATAGTGTTGGCCCCCTTAAAAATAGTCTGGGTGAGATGGTGGATGAGGATGAGGAAAAAGCCAATATGCTAAATGACTTTTTTTCATCAGTATTTACACAAGAAAATCCCATGGCAGACAAAATGTCTAGTGATAAAAATTCCCAATTAAATGTCACCTGCTTAACCCAGCAGGAAGTGCGGCGGCGTCTAAAAATCACTAAAATTGACAAATCTCCAGGCCCGGATGGGATACACCCTCGAGTACTGCAGGAATTAAGTACAGTCATTGATAGACCATTATTTTTAATCTTTAAAGACTCCATAATAACAGGGTCTGTGCCGCAGGACTGGCGTATAGCAAATGTGGTGCCAATATTCAAAAAGGGAACAAAAACTGAACTCGGAAATTATAGGCCAGTAAGCTTAACCTCTACTGTGGGTAAAATCCTGGAGGGCATTCTAAGGGACGCTATACTGGAGTATCTGAAGAGGAATAACCTCATGACCCAGTATCAGCACGGGTTTACTAGGGACCGTTCATGTCAGACTAATTTGATCAGTTTCTATGAAGAGGTAAGTTCCGGATTGGACCAAGGGAACCCAGTGGATGTAGTGTATATGGACTTTTCAAAAGCTTTTGATACGGTGCCACACAAAAGGTTGATACATAAAATGAGAATAATGGGGATAGGGGAAAATATGTGCAAGTGGTTTGAGAGCTGGCTCAGGGATAGGAAACAAAGGGTGGTTATTAATGGAGCACACTCGGACTGGGTAGCGGTTAGCAGTGGGGTACCACAGGGGTCAGTATTGGGCCCTCTACTTTTTAACATATTTATTAATGACCTTGTAGGGGGCATTCAGAGTAGAATTTCAATATTTGCAGATGACACTAAACTCTGCAGGGTAATCAATACAGAGGAGGACAATTTTATATTACAGGATGATTTATGTAAACTAAAAGCTTGGGCTGATAAATGGCAAATGAGCTTTAATGGGGATAAATGTAAGGTCATGCACTTGGGTAGAAGTAATAAGATGTATAATTATGTGCTTAATTCTAAAACTCTGGGCAAAACCGTCAATGAAAAAGACCTGGGTGTATGGGTGGATGACAAACTTAAATTCAGTGGCCAGTGTCAGGCAGCGGCTACAAAGGCAAATAAAATAATGGGATGCATTAAAAGAGGCATAGATGCTCATGAGGAGAACATAATTTTACCTCTATACAAGTCACTAGTTCGACCACACTTAGAATACTGTGCACAGTTCTGGTCTCCGGTGTTTAAGAAAGACATAGCTGAACTGGAGCGGGTGCAGAGAAGAGCGACCAAGGTTATTAGAGGACTGGGGGGTCTGCAATACCAAGATAGGTTATTACACTTGGGGCTATTTAGTTTGGAAAAACGAAGACTAAGGGGTGATCTTATTTTAATGTATAAATATATGAGGGGACAGTACAAAGACCTTTCTGATGATCTTTTTAATCATAGACCTGAAACAGGGACAAGGGGGCATCCTCTGCGGTTGGAGGAAAAAAGGTTTAAGCATAATAACAGACGCGGATTCTTTACTGTAAGAGCAGTGAGACTATGGAACTCTCTGCCGTATGATGTTGTAATGAGTGATTCATTACTTAAATTTAAGAGGGGACTGGATACCTTTCTGGAAAAGTATAATGTTACAGGGTATATACACTAGATTCCTTGATAGGGCGTTGATCCAGGGAACTAGTCTGATTGCCGTATGTGGAGTCGGGAAGGAATTTTTTTCCCCAATGTGGAGCTTACTCTTTGCCACATGGTTTTTTTTTGCCTTCCTCTGGATCAACATGTTAGGGCATGTTAGGTTAGGCTATGGGTTGAACTAGATGGACATATAGTCTTCCTTCAACCTTAATAATAACTATGTAACTGATTTTGAACACGTTTTCAGAGATACCATTTTTATTTACATTTGTCTTTTTGATCACGTTTTATTTTACTTTATATTCGGCGGTATAATGATAAAGCATCATTTTTTAAATTTTTATTACAATGAAGTGGTTAACTAGTGCGACAGTTTTATAGGTCGTCTCGTTCCGGGCGAGGTGACACACACAAGCATTGTGTGAGCATGGTGTAACAAGTACGCTAGCTCTGGTGACCCGGATGTTGTCACAACCACAGCAGGTCAACAGTGCAATGATCGGGACCCCGCAATGACATTGTGGGGAGCTGATCGTAAAGCAGAGGGCACTTGCCCCCTCTGTCTGCCTTCTAAATGCTGCAATCTATATTGCAGCATTTAGAGGGTCAAACTATAGGGAGCGTTATGAGCACCGCTCCTGGCAGTGGGTGACTGGTGTCAGCTGTCATATCGACTGAATACCTGGCAGCGATTACAAGGTCATGAAGGGGTTAAAGACACGTGCCTAGTGCCCATAATGGGCTCTGCCTCCTTGCAACAATCATAAAAATTAAACTAAATGAAAAGGTCCATATCTCTAGAAACATATGGGAATTTAAAACACAAACAGCAAGCTCAGAGGAGCGACAGGAAGAAAGTGCAAAAAATTGCCATTTTGACCCTGTGACAGGTTTTCTTAAAATTAATAGTAAAACAACAGTAACTTACATAATGTTTACTTTTTGTACTTACTTACTTTATTGTAATTCACAGATAAATATTGCCTAATGCTTGATCACTGCGAATAGCTTCCATGAACAAATCTATGCAACTGCACGTGTAAGATATAAGCAAAATAAGATTTACCTTGTATATAGGTTTAATACCAATATCAAACGATAGTGAATCAACATCAGCATGTCATTCTCCACAATTCTCACAAGGTGGCGTCAAATCAATACCAAAAGAACTAAATAAAGCTTGAACCTAATTTTTTTATTTTCTAAATCTGTTCCTTGGTTTCTGTTAGAACTGAAAGACTTATAAAAAAAACAGGGGTGTTCCAAAAGATTTGAACCTTTGGTGAATAAATTCTATGTTCTTTTCTTCAATGTGTCATATTATGCAACTGAAGATAAGTACACTGCTCAAAAAAATAAAGGGAACACTTAAACAACAGAATATAACTACCAAGTAAATCAAACTTCTGTGAAATCAAACTGTCCACTTAGGAAGCAACAGTGATTGACAATCAATTTCACATGCTGTTTTGCAAATGGAATAGACAGCAGATGTAAATTATTAACAATTATCAAAACACACTCAATAAAGGAGTGGTTCTGCAGGTGGGGACCACAGACCACATCTCAGTACCAATGCTTTCTGGCTGATGTTTTGGTCACTTTTGAATGCTGGTTGTGCTTTCACACTCGTGGTAGCATGAGACGGACTCTACAACCCACACAAGTGGCTCAGGTAGTGCAGCTCATCCAGGATGGCACATCAAAGTGAGCTATGGCAAGAAGGTTTGCTGTGTCTGTCAGCACAGTGTCCAGAGGCTGGAGGCGCTATGAGGAGATAGGCCAGTACACCAGGAGGCGTGGAGGGGGCCATAGGAGGGCAATAACCCAGCAGCAGGACTGCTACCTCAGCCTTTGTGCAAGGAGGAACAGGAGGAGCACTGCCAGAGCCCTGCAAAATGACCTCCAGCAGGCCAACAAATGTGCATGTATCTGCACAAACGGTTAGAAACCGACTCCATAAGGATGGCCTGAGTGCCCGACGTCCACAGATGAGGGTTGTGCGCACAGCCCAACAACATGCAGGATGATTGGCATTTGCCACAGAACACCCGGATTGGCAAATTCACCACTGGCGCCCTGTGCTCTTCACAGATGAAAGCAGGTTCACACTGAGCACATGTGACAGATGTGAGAGAGTCTGGAGACGCCATGGACAGCAATCTGCTGCCTGCAACATCCTTCAGCATGAGCGGTTTGGCAGTGGGTCAGTAATGGTGTGGGGTGGCATTTCTTTGGAGGGCCGCACAGCCTCGCCAGAGGTAGCCTGTCTGCCATTGGGTACCGAGATGAGATCCTCAGACCCCTTGTGAGACCATATGCTGGTGCGGCTGGCCCTGGGTTCCTCCTAATGCAGGACAATGCCAGACCTCGTGTGGCTGGAATGTGTCAGCAGTTCCTGCAAGATGAAGGCATTGAAGCTATGGACTGGCACACCCGTTCCCCAGACCTGAATCCGATTGAACACATCTGAGACGTCATGTCTCGCACCATCCACCAACGTCACGTTGCACCACAGACTGTCCAGGAGTTGGTGGGTGCTTTAGTCCAGGTCTGGGAGGAGATCCCTCAGGAGACCATCCGCCGCCTCATCAGGAGCATGCCCAGGCATTGTATGGAGGTCATACAGGCACATAGAGGCAACACACACACAACTGAACATCATTTCCTCGTCTTGAGGCATTTCCACTGAAGTTGGGTCAGCCTGTAATTTGATTTTCCTCTTTGATTTTGAGTATCATTCCAAATCCAGACCTCCATGGGATATCCATTTTGATTTACATTGATCATTTTTATGTTTTATTGTTCGCAACACATTCCACTATGTATTGAATAAAGATTTGCAACTGAAATACTTCATTCAGTGATATCTAGGATGTGGTATTTTAGTGTTCCCTTTATTTTTTTGAGCAGTGTATATGGATCCTATTTCATATTTATTAAAATTGATATATAAAAAAGGTGCAAGATAAATTGCAAGAATTCATTGAGTTGGAAAATAAGAAGGAAATAGACCACAGGAATTAAACTATGATATGAACAGACTGGAAACCAACATAATAACTTATAACAAATAAAGTTTAAACACGATACCAATGATTACAAACAGGGCTACATCTATGAACATTGTAGATGGAACTGAGAATAGTTCTCCCCTGCGAGGCAGTGACCGGTGTTACATGTGAGGGTCACTGTATGTGTTACGGATCTGCAACACAGGACTAAGGTAGAAGGGAGAAAACTGACCCTGCACTATGACTACGCTGAAACCTTACGATGGAGTGGGCGACCCATTCCTTGCGAATAGACCCACCAACGATCCTAGTTTAATCTCAAGCGAAGACCTATAGATAAGGGGAAGGGGTACTCTAAAAGAACTAAGGACTGGGTACAAAAACGGGTCACCTCCTAGTAGAAAACACAGAGAAGATTGTAGAAACCAATAGAAAACAGAAACTATGGCTAGCAGAACCAGAGGTACCAGTACTGCACAAATAACACGCACAGAACACAAAGAAAAGCACCAAGCTAGAGCTCAAGCAGATTAACACAGTTGTCCAGCAAGGACTGGGAGGCAGGTGCTGGTTAATAAAGAGTGAAACAAACACCTGACCCCAGACAAACCCAGAACCAGAGGAAAAAGACCAGCAGCCTGAACTCCACAAGAAAATGGCGGATAGTAACAAACTATACAGATTATAACAGTATGTTCCCCCCAGGATGCGCATGGAGGCATTTTTAGGCCATGAGAGTGCAATGCAGTAACAGGTGTAGCTGTGGTTGCAATGCAGACTAAAGTGAGTATAGGTCTTGGATATGCATGTTGTCCAAGGCAGATTTAGGGAAAACCTGCTCTGGACTTTTGTGTTTTGAAATGAACTACAGGACAGTAGTAGTGCAGTCTGTTTCATTCCTGGACATTAACATGGCGGTGCAGTCGCCCACGGCAATCGGTCAGAGGTCGCTGTAATCCGGAGGTTATGTGGCCGACTGCGAACCAGAGGTGGACTGTGCTGTTTCCCGGGTGCGATCCGGAGGATGTGCTGTGGTTTTTTCTTAGTTGAACATTACAGAGACGTTTTGCTTTGAACTTTGCTGGGTCACTGCCTCATCACTGCATAGGGTACTACCGCTGCACTACACCCCCTAATCAACCTCAAAAATGATAAAAGATATACCAGACATAACAACTCTTTCTTCCATGTCAGCTTTAGCTCTATGGCTATGGATAGTTAAAATTGACAGAGGAAAGAGACAATGCCCTTGTGGACTTACAGTCTACAGGGTAATTGGTAAGAAGACAGTAGGTTGGGGGATCCGGTGGTGGTGAGGTGGCAGGGTGTTATTGCAGGTTGTAGTGAGGTGACAGGGGTTCAGTGCAGACCTTAAAGGGACACTGTCACCTGAATTTGGAGGGAACAATCTTCAGCCATGGAGGCGGGGTTTTTGGGTGTTTGATTCACCCTTTCCTTACCCGCTGGCTGCATGCTGGCTGCAATATTGGATTGAAGTTCATTCTCTGTCTTCCATAGTACACGCCTGCGGAAGGCAAGATTGCCTTGTGCAGGCATGTACTACGAAGGACAGAGAATGAACTTCAATCCAATATTGCAGCCAGGATGCAGCCAGCGGGTAAGGAAAGGGTGAATCAAACACCCAAAAACCCCGCCTCCATGGCTGAAGATTGTTCCCTCCAAATTCAGGTGACAGTGTCCCTTTAAGCTTGCTTGAAGAGATGCATTTTCAAGTTCCGTCTGAAAGTTTCCAAACTGGCAGATAATCGGACGTGTTGGAGTACAGAATTCCAGAGTATGGGGGATGCTTGGGAGAAATCTTGGAGGTGATTGGGTGAAGAACATATAAGTGCGGAGGATAAAAATAGGTTTTGAGAGGACTGGAGATTATGTATTGGAAGGTAACAGGAGATTAGTTCAGAGATATATGGAGGAGACAGACAGGGTCGGACTGGGGTATCTGGGGCCCATCAGGGGAATGGACTCTAGGGGCCCACCCTACAGCTATATGCAGATATCTGTCAGTCATTATCCCCATTATAGTGGAGCATTGACTGTAAAACACATCTGCTGTGCGCCCCCATAACTATGATGTACAATTATGGTAATTTACATTAAAGGTTCTATGGTTAAAACAAGTTATCACCGATCCATGGGCTCCACAGGATAGGTTATCGCTTAGGTCCTAACATTAGAAACTGCACCGATCGGAAAAATGAGGAAGTTTTATCCCTGACTGGACATTTATCCCCATTTTAAAATGCAGTAGCAGTTCAGATGTCTGACCGCAGCTCCATTCATTCTCTTTTGGGGCTTCCAGAAAAAAACAAGAGCAGCCACTGATTGAATGAATGGATTAGTGGTCAAGTCAGATATACCGCTCCAGTCTTAAGGTACCGTCACACTAGACGATATCGCTAGCGATCCGTGACGTTGCAGCGTCCTCGCTAGCGATATCGTCCAGTGTGACAGGCAGCAGCGATCAGGCCCCTGCTGTGCTGTCGCTGGTCGGGGAAGAAAGTCTAGAACTTTGTTTCGTCGCTGGACTCCCTGTAGACATCGGTGAATCGGCGTGTGTGACACCGATTCAGCGATGTCTTCGCTGGTAACCAGGGTAAACATCGGGTTACTAAGCGCAGGGCCGCGCTTAGTAACCCGATGTTTACCCTGGTTACCATCGTTAAAGTAAAAAAAACAACCGCTACATACTTACCTACCGCTGTCTGTCCTCGGCGCTCTGCTTCTCTGGTCTGACTGTGAGCACAGCGGCCGGAAAGCAGAGCGGTGACGTCACCGCTCTGCTTTCCAGCTGCCTGGCGCTCACAGCCAGACCAGAGAAGCAGAGCGCCGAGGACAGACAGCGGTAGGTAAGTATGTAGCGTTTGTTTTTTTTCTTTTAGGATGGTAACCAGGGTAAACATCGGGTTACTAAGCGCGGCCCTGCGCTTAGTAACCCGATGTTTACCCTGGTTACCGGGGACCTCGGGATCTTTGGTCGCTGGAGAGCTGTCTGTGTGACAGCTCTCCAGCGACCAAACAGCAACGCTGCAGCGATCCGGATCGTTGTCGGTATCGCTGCAGCGTCGCTTAGTGTGACGGTACCTTTATGGGGATAACAGTTCCACATTCTGCCGACTGGGTCCCAGCAGTCAGACGCCCTCCCCCCCCCACCACCAATCAATATGTTATCACTAATCCTGTGGAGAGGCGATTACTTTTTTCACAGGAGAATCCCTGTAAATGTACCTTCACACTAAACGATATCGCTAGCGATCCGTGACGTTGCAGCGTCCTGGCTAGCGATATCGTTCAGTGTGACACGCAGCAGCGATCAGGATCCTGCTGTGATGTCGTTGGTCGGGGCTAGAAGGCCAGAACTTTTTTGGTCGCTGGCTCTCCCGCTGACATTGCTGAATCGGCGTGTGTGACGCCGATTCAGCGATGTCTTCGCTGGTAACCAGGGTAAACATCGGCTTACTAAGCGCAATGCCGCGCTTAGTAACCCGATGATTACCCTGGTTACCATCCTAAAAGTAAAAAAAACAAACGCTTCATACTTACCTTCCGCTGTCTGTCCTCCGGCGCTGTGCTTTCCTGCACTCACTGTGAGCACAGCGGCCGGAAAGCAGAGCGGTGACGTCACCGCTGTGCTTTCCGGCCGCTGTGCTCACAGCCAGTACAGAGAAGCACAGCGCCGGGGACAGACACGGAAGGTAAGTATGAAGCGTTTGTTTTTTTTACTTTTAGGATGGTAACCAGGGTAAACATCGGGTTACTAAGCGCGGCCCTGCGCTTAGTAACCCGATGTTTACCCTGGTTACCGGCATCGTTGGTCACTGGAGAGCGGTCTGTGTGACAGCTCTCCAGCGACCAAACAGCAACGCTGCAGCGATCCGGATCGTTGTCTGGATCGCTGCAGCGTCGTTTAGTGTGAAGGTACCTTAAGTGCACCTCTGGCGCTGTGATCCAAGTATCTAATCTATAATGGAAACAAAGAATCTTCTCTTTAATATCTAATAAATATCAGAGAGAACAGATGACTGCCATATACAGTACAATACACCACACCAATACCACCACATAGAGGAAGAAATACCACCACACCATGAACAGATCACATAGTGACAGAATAACACCACATATTACCAGCATATAGGCACCAAATAATACCACATACAAGACGAAATACCCCACACCATAACTAGACTACACATTCCACCACATAGTGACCAAATAATACCACATATAGGGATAAATACCGCCATACCGTCACCAGACCACAAATTACCACCACATAGTGACCGAATACTAACACATAGGGGACAAATACCACCACACCGTGACCACACCACATATTACCATCACATAGTGACTGAATACTACAATACTGATCATGAATACAAACCACAATACTATTACCACCAGTGACATTATAAACACGAGCGCTGTATATACTGTCAGTGTACAGGTAATACAGGGATCACCAGTGACATTATACACAGGAGCTCTGTATATAGTGTCAGTGTACAGGTAATACAGTGATCACCAGTGACACTATACACAGGAGCTCTGTATATAGTGTCAGTGTACAGGTAGTACAGGGATCACCAGTGACACTATACACAGAAGCTCTGTATATAGAGTCAGTGTACAGGTAATACAGTAAGCACCAGTGACATTGTACACAGGAGCTCTGTACATAGTGTCAGTGTACAGGTAATACAGTGATCACTAGTGACATTATACACAGGAGTTCTGTATATGGTGTATAGTGTACAGGTGATACAGTGATCACCAGTGACATTATACACAGGAGCTCTGTCTATAGTGTCAGTGTACAGGTTATACAGTAATCACCAGTGGCATTATACACAGAAGCTCTGTATATAGTGTCAGTGTACAGGTAATACAGTGATCACCAGTGACATTATACACAGGAGCTTTGTATATAGTGTATAGTGTAGAGGTGATACAGTGATCACCAGTGACATTATACACAGGAGCTCTGTATATAGTGTCAGTGTACAGGTAATACAGTAATCACCAGTGACATTATACACAGGAGCTTTGTGTATAGTGTACAGGTAATACAGTGATCACCAGTGACATTACACACAGGAGCTTTGTATATAGTGTACAGGTAATACAGTAATCACAAGTGACATTATACACAGGAGCTCTGTAAACAGTATATAGAGAGTTTCAAAGCGGTTTATGATCCATGTAGACCTGGACTTTTGTTTATCTGTTCACAACATTTATTGTGTCCTGCTATCTCAACTGAGTTAGACTGATTGCTAACGAGAGGGAAACAAAAAAAAAAAAAAAGAGATCTAAGAGCTAGCCTTCTATAAATGTAGACATACTTTGGGGAAGCATTCGTGCAGGGGTGCATTCGTGCACTATTATTCGTGTACATTTATTCAAAGTACTTTTTATAAGTGCTGGCAGTTATACCATGGCAGTTAGACAGGGCAGGAGACAGGTAAGACAATCTAAATCTATTCCCTGTTCATTTGGCACAGAACAAATATTCACCATATGTATTTGTATATTCTATATCCTGGCTGCCGCATTCACTTACATTCACTGCCCTTACATAAACTCTTTACGCTCCATCCATATCGGTCCCTCTGTCCTTCCCTCTCCTATGTATAGCACTCATGCTCTGTTCACATTGCTTAACAGCACAGATCCATTCAGTCCCACCATCCAACACAAGAGACATTCTCACAAATCACTTAACCATCTGCTCACTCTTTCTATCCTCCTTCTCCTAGTTGCTGGAGACATCTCTCCCAACCCCGGCCCCCCATGTTATAGCCTGTCAAACCTCCCAACTGCTACACTCAGAAACCCCTCTAACCTTATTAATATTC
The DNA here is from genome assembly GCF_032444005.1 of Ranitomeya imitator. Taxonomy (NCBI): domain Eukaryota; kingdom Metazoa; phylum Chordata; class Amphibia; order Anura; family Dendrobatidae; genus Ranitomeya; species Ranitomeya imitator. Next base: position 418,037,383 of record NC_091282.1, on the reverse strand, counting down.
CATGCATGCCTTCTGTCTTTTTCAATTGTGCCCTTTGGAATTCTCGCTCTGTGTGTAATAAACTCTCCTTCATCCATGACTTCTTCCTTTCTAATTCTCTTAATCTCCTGGCTCTTACTGAAACCTGGATCCAGCAAGCAGACACCACCGCTGCTGCTGCTCTTTCATATGGTGGACTACACTTTTCTCATACCCCAAGATCGGACAACAGAGCAGGTGGAGGCATTGGTCTGCTCCTTTCACCCAAATGTACCTTCCAAGTTATCCCCCAAGTGCCCTCACTTGTCTTCCCCTCCTTTGAGGTCCATGCTGTCAGACTCTATATCCCCTTCTCCATGCGAACGGTGGTGGCGTATCGTCCTCCCGGCCCCCATCAGTTTCTGGATCACTTTACCACCTGGCTTCCACACTTTCTCTCCTGTGACACCCCCACCCTCATCATGGGTGATTTCAACATCCCCATTGCTTCTCCCCTCTCCCCATCTGCTTCTCACCTTTTATCTCTAACCTCCTCTTTTGGCCTCTCACAGCATAATATCTCTCCAACGCATGAAGATGGGAACTCCCTCGACTTAGTCTTCTCCTGGCTTTGCTCAGTGGATGATTTCACAAACTCCCCTCTCCCACTCTCTGACCACAACCTTCTTTCATTCTCTATCAAGAACTGCCATCCCGCTCAGGTCACCCCCACTTTCCACACTTATAGAAACATACAGGCCATTAACACCCAGAAACTTATGAAGAACTTGCAGCCCTCATTGGCCCCAATCTCTTCCATCTCATGTCCTGATTCTGCTCTGAAGCATTACAATGAATCCCTGCAAAGTGCCCTGGATGAAGCTGCACCTCCTATACATAAAACAACTCAGCACAGACGGCAACAACCGTGGCACACGCTGCAAACACGTTTCCTGCAGCGGTGCTCCAGGTGCGCCGAACGTCTGTGGAGAGAATCTAATCTACCCGAAGATTTTATCCATTATAAATTCATGCTAAAAACATACAACTCTGCCCTTCACCTCTCCAAACAAACCTATTTCAACACCCTCATCACCTCACTGTCCAATAACCCTAAACGTTTCTTTGACACTTTCCAGTCCCTACTCAACCCAAGAGTGCAGGCCCCAACCACGGATCTCTGCGCTGACGATCTGGCCAATTAATTCAAAGAAAAAATTGACCACATTCGACAGGAAATCATCTCTCAATCTCTTCATACCATTCACTGTCCTCCCTCCCCCACTGCATCTAGTTCACTCTCTCACTTTGAACCAGGTACAGAAGAAGAAGTAATCAGGCTCCTTGCATCTTCTCGCCCAACCACTTGCACCAGTGACCCCATTCCGTCACATCTCCTCCAGTCCCTTTCCCCGGCTGTCACCTCTCACCTAACAAAAATATTCAACCTTTCTCTCACTTCCTGTATTTTTCCATCCTCATTTAAGCATGCCATCATATATCCATTACTTAAAAAACCATCCCTCGATCAAAACTGTGCCGCTCATTATAGACCTGTCTCTAATCTTCCCTTCATCTCTAAACTCCTCGAACGCCTGGTCCACTCCCGTCTTACCCGCTATCTCTCAGATAACTCTCTTCTCGACCCTCTTCAATCTGGTTTCCGCTCTTTACACTCTACTGAAACTGCCCTCACTAAAGTCTCTAATGACTTACTAACAGCTAAATCTAATGGTCACTACTCCATGCTAATTCTCTTGGATCTCTCCGCAGCATTCAACACTGTGGATCATCAGCTCCTCCTCACTATGCTCCGCTCCATCGGCCTCAAGGACACCGTTCTCTCCTGGTTCTCCTCCTATCTCTCTGACCACTCCTTCACTGTATCTTTTGCTGGTTCCTCCTCCTCTCACCTTCCCCTTACTGTTGGGGTTCCTCAAGGATCAGTCCTAGGCCCCCTCCTTTTCTCTTTCTATACTGCCCCTATTGGACAAACAATCAGTAGATTTGGTTTCCAGTACATCTCTATGCTGATGACACCCAATTATACACTTCTCCTGTTATCACGCAGACCTTTTTAGAAAACACCAGTGATTGTCTAACCGCTGTCTCTAACATCATATCCTCCCTCTATCTGAAACTGAACCTGTCAAAAACTGAACTCCTCGTGTTTTCTCCCTCTATTAACATACCTTTGCCTGACATTGCCATCTCCGTGTGCGGGTCCACCATTACTCCAAAGCAACATGCCCGCTGCCTTGGGGTCATACTTGATTCTGAGCTTTCATTCACCCCCCACATTCGATCACTGGCTCGCTCTTCTTATCTGCATCTCAAAAACATTTCTAGAATTCGCCCTTTTCTTACTTTTGACTCTGCAAAAACTCTTACTGTTTCACCCATTCATTCTCGTCTGGACTATTGTAACTCTCTACTAATTGGCCTCCCTCTTACCAAACTCTCCCCGCTCCAAGCTGTCCTGAATGCTGCAGCCAGGATCATATTCCTCACCAACCGTTACACCGATGCCTCTACCTTGTGCCAGTCATTACACTGGGGGTAGCCACACAAGAATCTAGTACAAAATTACTACCCTCATCCACAAAGCACTCCATGGCTCAGCACCACCCTACATCTCCTCTCTGGTCTCAGACTACCATCCTACCCGTGCGCTACACTAATGACATAGGATATATATATGTATCCTGGCTCCCCCATAAATAACTAACCTGATTCACCATATATAACCATCCTGGCCCCCCATATACATCCATCCTGACTCCCCCATATATATCCATCCTGGCTCCCCCATATATGCATCCTGGACCCCCATATATATGCATCCTGGTCCCTTGTCCTGCCCCCCATAAATCCATCATGCCCCCCATATATGTGCATCTTGGCTCTACCATATATCCATCCTGGACCCCCATTTATGCATCCTGGACCCCCCATATATATGCATCCTGGTCCCTTGTCCTGCCCCCCATAAATCCATCCTGCCCCCCATATATATCCATCCTGGCTCCCCCATATATCCATCCTTGTCCTGCCCTTTCATATATCCTCCTGGCCCCCCACATATATCCATTCTGGACCCCCATATACATGCATCCTGTTCTCTTGTACTGCCCCTCCCATAAATCCATCCTGGCCCCCCATATATCGATCCTGCCCCCCCATATATATGCATCCTGGCTCCCCCATATATATCTATCCTGGCTCCCCCATATATGCATCCTGGACCCCCATATATATGCATCCTCGTCCTTTGTCCTGCCCCCCCATAAATCCATCATGCTCCCCCATATCTATAATATAACGCTGGGAGCATCACTCTGTCTGAAGCCTTTATAGACTGCGCAAGCGCAAGCGCCGGCGCAGTCTGGGCCTCACAGAGTGATGCTCCCGGGAGATCGCGGTATGCGTTAACACTGAACGCACACCACGATCTCCAACAGAGAAGCAGGGACCGCCAGGAGGGTGAGTATCGGCTATATTCACCTGTCCTCCGTTCCACCGCTGCGCGCCGCCATCTTCCCGGTCCTCGGCCTGTGACCTTCAGTTCAGAGGGCGCGATGACGCGCTTAATGCGCAGCGGTGGAACGGAGGACAGGTGAATATAGTAAGTGCTGGGGGGCCTGAGCTGGCGGAGATACCGGCACCTGACCCACACAGCGCGCCGGTGTCCCCGCCTGCTCAGGCCCCCCAGCACTCGGCGCCCAGCGACGATAGGTGAGTATGTTTTTTTTTTTTTTATATATATATATATTGCAGCAGCATACGGGGGCATATAGAATGGAGCAGGTTAAGGGGGCCATCAACCATAATGGAGCAGTGTACGGGGGCATATAGAATGGAGCATGTTAAGGGGGCCATCAACCATAATGGAGCAGTGTACGGGGGCATATAGAATGGAGCATATTAAGGGGGCCATCAACCATAATGGAGCAGTGTACGGGGGCATATAGAATGGAGCATGTTAAGGGGGCCATCAACCATAATGGAGCAGTGTACGGGGGCATAGAGTATGGAACATCTTATGAGGCCATAAACCATAATGGAGCAGTGTACGGGGCATATAGTATGGAGCATCTTATGGGGGCCATAAACCTTTATGGAACAGCGTACGGGGCATACACTATGGAGCAACTTATGGGGGCCATAAACCATAATGGAGCAGTGTACAGGGGCATATACAATGGAGCATCTTATGGGGCCATAAACCATAATGGAGCAGTGTACGGGGGCATATACCATGGAGCATCTTATGGGGGCCATAAACGTTTATGGAACAGCGTACGGGGCATACACTATGGAGCATCTTATGGGGGCCATAAACCATAATGGAGCAGTGTACGGGGCATATACTATGGAGCATCTTATGGGGGCCATAAACCTTTATAGAACAGCGTACGGGGCATACACTATGGAGCATCTTATGGGGGCCATAAACCTTTATGGAGCAGTGTACGGGGGCATATACTATGGAGCATCTTATGGGGGCCATCAACCTTTATGGAGCAGTGTACGGGGCATATACTATGAAGCATTTTATGGGGGCCATAAACCTTTATGGAGCAGCGTATGGGGCATATGGATGGGAGCAGCAAATTAAAGAACGGTGGCGCAGGATGGGAGCAGCACATGACAGAACGGGGGCGCAGGATGGGAGCAGCACATGACAGAACGGGGGCGCAGGATGGCAGCAGCACATGACAGAACGGGGGTGCAGGATGGAAGCAGCACATGACAGAACGGGGGCGCAGGATGGGAGCAACACATGACAGGATGAGGGCGCAGGATGGGAGCAGCAAATGACAGGTTGGGGACGCAGGATGGGTGCAGCACATGACAGGATGGGGACGCAGGATGGGTGCAGCACATGACAGGATGGGGACGCAGGATGGGTGCAGCACATGACAGGATGGGGACGCAGGATGGGTGCAGCACATGACAGGATGGGGACGCAGGATGGGTGCAGCACATGACAGGATGGGGACGCAGGATGGAGCAGCACATGACAGGATGGGGACGCAGGATGGAGCAGCACATACCAGGATGGAGACCATATACCAATATAAATGCTCGCCACCCGGGCGTAGAACGGGTTCAATAGCTAGTATATATATATGCATCTTGGCTCTACCATATATCCATCCTGGCTCTCCATATATATGCATGCTGGCTCCCCCATATATCTGCATCCTGGCCCCCCATATATATACATCCTGTTCCCTTGTCCTGGCCCTTCATATATCGATCCTGGCGCCCCCACATATAAGCATCCTGTCTCTACCATATATCCATCCTGGTCACCCATATATCTGTACCCTGGCTCCCCGTGCCCCATATGTATCCATCCTGGCCCCTCATATGTTTCCCTCGTAGTCCTTTGTCCTGCACCCATATATCCATCCTGCCGCCCCCCTTATATCCATCCTAGTCCTTTGTCCTGCACCCATATATCCATCCTGCCGCCCCCTTATATCCATCCTGGTCCTTTTTTCCTGCCCCCCATATATCCATCCTGCCGCCTCCATTATATGCATCCTGGTCCTTTTTTCCTGCCCCCATATATCCATCCTGCCGTCCCCATTATATGCATCCTGGTCCTTTTTATCCTGCTCCCCATATATCCATCCTGCCGACCCCGTTATATCCATCCTGGTCCTTTTTTCCTGCCCTCCATATATCGATCCTGCCGCCCCGTTATATCCATCCGGGTCCTTTTTTCCTGACCCCCATATATCCATCCTGCCACCCCCATTATATACATCCTGGTCCTTTTTTCCTGTCCCCCATATATCCATCCTGCCGCCCCCCTTATTTCCATCCTGGTCCTTTTTTCCTGCCCCCATATATCCATCCTCCCGCCGCCTTATATCCATCCTGGTCCTTTTTTCATGCTCCCCATATATCCATCCTGCTGCCCCCCTTATATCTATCCTGGTCCTTTTTTCCTGCCCCCATGTATTCATCCTACCGCCCCCCTTATATCCATCCTGGTCCTTTTTTCCTGCCCCCATATATCCATCCTGCCGCCACCCTCATATAAATCCTGGTCCTTTTTTCCTACCCCCCTTATATCCATCCAGCTGCCCCCGTTATATCCATCCTGGTCCTTTTTTCCTGCCCTCCATATATCTATCCTGCCGCCTCCCTTATATCCATCCTGGTCCTTTTTTCCTGCACCCCATATATCCATCCTGCCGCCTCCCTTATATCCATCCTGGTCCTTTTTTCCTGCCCTCCATATATCTATCCTGCCGCCTCCCTTATATCCATCCTGGTCCTTTTTTCCTACCCCCCTTATATATATCCAGCTGCCCCCGTTATATCCATCCTGGTCCTTTTTTCCTGCCCTCCATATATCTATCCTGCCGCCTGCCTTATATCCATCCCCCTTATATCCATCCGGGTCCTTTTTTCCTGGAGACAGAGAGACAGCCAGACAGACAGCCAAAAAGACAGCCAGCCAGAGAGACAGACAGAGAGACATACAGAGACAGACATAGACACACAGACAGAGACAGCCAGAGAGACAGACTTACTCACTTGTCTTCCCTTCTTTTGAGGTCCATGCTGTCAGACTCTATATCCCCTTCTCCATGCGAACGGCGGTGGTGTATCGTCCTCCCGGCCCCCATCAGTTCCTGGATCACTTTACCACCTGGCTTCCACACTTTCTCTCCTGTGACACCCCCACCCTCATCATGGGTGATTTCAACATCCCCATTGCTTCTCTCCTCTCCCCATCTGCTTCTCATCTTTTATCTCTAACCTCCTCTTTTGGCCTCTCACAGCATACTATCTCTCCAACGCATGAAGATGGGAACTCCCTCGACTTAGTCTTCTCCCGGCTTTGCTCAGTGGATGATTTCACAAACTCCCCTCTCCCGCTCTCTGACTACAACCTTCTTTCATTCTCTATCAAGAACTGCCATCCCGCTCAGGTCACCCCCACTTTCCACACTTATAGAAACATACAGGCCATTAACACCCAGAAACTTATGAAGAACTTGCAGCCCTCATTGGCCCCAATCTCTTCCATCTCATGTCCTGATTCTGCTCTGAAGCATTACAATGAATCCCTGCAAAGTGCCCTGGATGAAGCTGCTCCTCCTATACATGAAACAACTCAGCACAGACGGCAACAACCGTGGCACACGCTGCAAACACGTTTCCTGCAGCGGTGCTCCAGGTGCGCCGAATGTCTGTGGAGACGTATACATCCTGCCCCCAGCTATCCATACAGGCCCCATATGTCCCTTGTCCTGCCCACTCCCTCCATATATCTCTCCTGGACCCCCATGTATCCATCTTAGTCCATTGTCCGTGCCTCACCCCCCATAAATCCATCCTGGTTCCCACCATATATCCATCCTGATTTCACTTATATGCATCCTGACTCCAACATACAGTATAGCCTTCCTGGCCCCCCATATATATATGTATCCTGGCTCCCCCATAAATAACTATCCTGATTCACCATATATAACCATCCTGGCCCCCCATGTACATCCATCCTGACTCCCCCATATATATCCATCCTGGCTCCCCCATATATGAATCCTGGACCCCCCATATATATGCATCCTGGTCCCTTGTCCTGTCCCCCATAAATCCATCCTGCCCCCCATATATATGCATCTTGGCTCTACCATATATCCATCCTGGCCCTCCATATATATGCATCCTGGCTCCACCATATATATCCATCCTGGCTCCCCCATATATCCATCCTTGTCCTGCCCTTTCATATATCCTCCTGGCCCCCCCCCCCATATATCGATCCTGCCCCCCCATATATATGCATCCTGGCTCCTCCATATATATCTGTCCTGGCTCCCCCATATATGCATCCTAGACCCCCATATATATGCATCCTGGTCCCTTGTCCTGCCCCCCCATAAATCCATCATGCACCCCCATATATATATATATATATGCATCTTGGCTCTACCATATATCCATCCTGGCTCTCCATATATATGCATTCTGGCTCCCCCATATATCTGCATCCTGGCCCCCCATATATATACATCCTGTTCCCTTGTCCTGGCCCCCCATATATCGATCCTGGCGCCCCCATATATAAGCATCCTGGCTCTACCATATATCCATCCTGGTCACCCATATATCTGTACCCTGGCTCCCCGTGCCCCATATGTATCCATCCTGGCCCCTCATATGTATCCATCCTAGTCCTTTGTCCTGCACCCATATATCCATCCTGCCGCCCCCCTTATATCCATCCTAGTCCTTTGTCCTGCACCCATATATCCATCCTGCCGCCCCCTTATATCCATCCTGGTCCTTTTTTCCTGCCCCCCATATATCCATCATGCCGCCTCCAGACAGAGACAGCCAGAGAGACAGACTTAGACAGACAGTCAGAGAGACAGCCAGAGAGACAGACACAGACAGCCAGAGAGACAGACAGCTAGAGAGACAGACAGCCAGAGAGACTGCCAGAGAGACAGCCAGACAGAGAGACAGACACCCAGAGAGACAGACAGCTAGAGAGACAGACAGACAGCCACAGAGAGAAACAGAGACAAAAAAGATTACTCTTACCTTCCTGTGCTTCCGGCGGTGGCGTTCTCCTCCTCCACTCTGCAGGTCGGCACGCACATAGTAAAATGGCCGCCGACCTAGCAGAGGCCAGCGGCTGATGTGCACCCGTTGCATGTGGCACATGACACTGACGTCATATGCCGGTGACGACGGACGCACATGCAGCGCCCCAGAGACCTGGTCGTTGCAGTAGTGTCGCTCTGCCACTAAGGGGAGTGATGGTACGTCTGATGGCACTAAAGGAGTTCACCTGACCAGGTATCACCAGCACACAGTACACTTCACACTCCGGCCACTAGGGGGAGCAAAAGGTTCTATTTATTAGGCTACTCCTCACACTGGTAAAACTAGGGGTTGGATAGGAAGTTAGTTATATAGAAAATGTTCAGCACAGCCAAGAGGAGGAGGTGCACGGTCATAGGTTCCCAAGCCTGTTATGTAAAATACAAGTGACTAGCACACTCCAAAAGTGTTGTGATGCAAAGTGTTTTTTTTAATTTCCATACAGTATACACAAACGTTTTGGTCGTTACTGGACCTTCATCAGTGTACTAGTATGCTAGTATGCTTAGAGAAGCCCCGAGTAGTAAGATTTGATTGCATCAATAAAAGCCTGAAGATATATAGGACGCAGGGGTAGGCACAAGCCACAGAGATACAATGGTGTGTCACAAGTGACACTAACTGCTGGATGGAGCAGGAGCCACGCGTAATATACCGCCATAATGGCTACAAAATAGTGTGCATGAGGTAGACACAAGCTACTGAGATGGGGTAATGTGTCACGGAATGACACTATCTGCTGAATGAAGCAGGAGGCACGCGGTGGACACCGCGTGCTTCCCTGTGCTGAGTAGGCGGATAGTGCGCATTATTTTTGCAGCCCAGACTGGTTGTGCATACTGTGTGGCCCCTGCTTCATCCAGCAGATAGTGTCAGTTTATGACACACTATCCTATTTATTTATGGTTTGCGCCTATCCCTTGAGCACTATTTTGCAGCCCATACTGGCGGCACATACCGCATGCCTCCTGCTTCATTCAGCAGATAGTGTCATTCCGTGACACATTACCCCATCTCAGTAGCTTGTGTCTACCTCATGCGCACTATTTTGTAGCCCATTCTGGCGGTATATTACGCGTGGCTCCTGCTCCATCCAGCAGTTAGTGTCACTTGTGACACACCATTGTATCTCTGCGGCTTGTGCCTACCCCTGCGTCCTATATATCTTCAGGCTTTTATTGATGCAATCAAATCTTACTACTCTCTAAGCATACTAGTATACTAGCACACTGATGAAGGTCCAGTAACGACCGAAACGTTTGTGTATACTGTATGTAAATAAAAAAAACCCACTTTGCATCACAACACTTTTGGATAGGAAGTTAGGACAGAAGCTGACTGGGTTTTGTCCAGGCAACATCCCGTGGCAGGGGGTGTTGCGGGGAAGATTCAGGGGGGTCCCTGTCAGGTGTGGGAACCTGGCAGGTACCTAGCGACAAGGCAGAACGTTACGGAACCGCGCCTGCACTACCTTGCGGCGGTATCTCAAGAAAGGACACAAAGAGAAGGATATTGTGGAAAGTGAGAAACGAGATCAAGCACAAAGGAGAGCCAGTAGGAGTCGTGCCCCGAGAACGGCAACATCCTACTGAGGCGCATAGCCGGTGACCGGAACCCCGAGGAAGTAACTGACTCTATGCCTTACTTCAAATACCGTAGGACAGTTAATTATAGGTTGGCTGTCTACCATACATCACCTAAGCAGACATAGGGGACAACCGTGGAGAGGGGCGTCTCTAGGGTCCCAGAATAGCTCCGAGCCTTCCCGTCATACGGGTGCATTCTAGCCATAACAAACCTGGGGGACGGAGAGAGAAAAGAACTAGAAAGAATGAGAACAGAAGTTATGAGGACTATCCCGAATGCTCAGCAGGGAAGAACTACAACACACAGGCGCTAGTTGGTAGGCACTGATTTCCACCTGCAAAGGGAACTCTGGATATGCCTTCGGACCAGCCGGTCTCAGACAGCCCAGTTGACAGTGCTCTGGATTGAGGATCCTGAAGCCTTCAGTAAAAGGTAAAGAGACTGCAACCCTGTGTCCTCGTTATTGATTGCGCCTCACACCATTACCACCTACACTACCGGGAAGCCCTGGGGAAATACTTCACCTGTGGGAAGGCATACCATCTAGCTGCCATAACACCACCCCAGTGGACCCCAAGCAGCGTCGGTCACCCTGACCGAATACCACAGGTGGCGTCACGAAACCTTGACAGACTTGTATCACCTTTCATTGGACGCCCCTTAGCAGGGTCACGGACCGGGTTCAGCCACCGTGACATCCAAAGAACTGAGCCAGAGAGGACCGGTACCGAGTAACCCGCGGCCCTGCGTCTGGGGGCGCTCCAACTTGGTGTCACGAACAGGATCGTACTTAAGCCTGAAGAATTGGGTCATGTGTTCCTTGGAACTGTGATTGAATTGTGCTTGAACCGTGACTTATTGCAAGGACTGTGTATTGCTAATTGCCGCAAGATTCCCGCCAAAATCGCCGCCATTATAGCGCCACGAGGAGCGCAGGAGAAGAAGAAGGGCGTGGAGTTGTGGGCGTGGAAGAACTGAGGAGCACGGAAAGCAATGGCCGCCCAGTCCAAGTATTGCTGTATTCTAAGGGCGTGCCCGTCAGCCGGTGAGGTCCGCCTTCTCATCCTCTATGGAGGGTGGGGACCGTGGGGAAGGGGCCGCCCCTGAAAAAGAGCCCGGGAAGAAGATCCAGAGGAGGGGACAAAGATGGCGACTTCCAAGACCCCGCATGGAGACGTCTCGGCCCGGCGCAGGGCTGCATCACCCGTAGCAGTCCCGGAATCACTGACGCTGCAAGGATTGACCGTCGCGGAGCTGCCTAGAGGGAAACCCGGCTGGCGGATGCCTGATGGCTGGGTGGCCGCAGCCGAAGCTCGGTGGCTGGCGCGTTGCCGAGAGGCCCACGCTCGCGTGAGTGCCCGGTTGGGCCACCCGACGGAGATCCGCCTTTCGCCCGTGTCTTCTCCTCCACCTGCTCCGACCGCGGCAGACCCCCGAACCCGGCCGGGGGATCGTGCTTCCCAGTAAGGTGGATGGTGATGGTGTGAGGTGCAGACAATAACGAGGACACAGGGTTGCAGTCTCTTTGCCTCTTTACTGGTGACTTCAGGATCATCAATCCAGAGCACTGTTAACAGGGCTGTCTGAGACCGGCCGGTCCGAAGGCACATCCAGAGTTCCCTTTGCAGGTGGAAATCGTTGCCTACCACTAGCGCCTGTGTGTTGTAGTGCTTCCCTGCTGAGCATTCGGGATAGTCCTCACAACTTCTGTTCTCGTTCTTTCTAGTTCTTTCTCGTTCTTTCTATTCTCCGTCCCCCAGATTTGTTATGGCTAGGACGCACCCGTTTGACGGGAAGCCTCGGAGCTCTTCCGGGACCCTAGAGACGCCCCTCTCCACGCGCTGCCCCCTATGTCTGCCTACAGTTAGGTCCATATATATTTGGACAGAGACAACATTTTTCTTATTTTGGTTATAGACATTACCACAATGAATTTTAAACAAAACAATCCCGATGCAATTGAAGTTCAGACTTTCAGCTTTCATTTGAGGGTATCCACATTAAATTTGGATGAAAGGTTTAGGAGTTTCAGCTCCTTAATATGTGCCACCCCGTTTTTAAAGGGACCAAAAGTAATTGGACAGATTAAATAATTTTAAATAAAATGGTCATTTTTAGTACTTGGTTGAAAACTCTTTGTTGGCAATGACTGCCTGAAGTCTTGAACTCATGGACATCACCAGATACTGTGTTTCCTCATTTTTGATGCTCTGCCAGGCCTTCACTGCAGTGGTTTTCAGTTGCTGTTTGTTTGTGGGCCTTTCTGTCTGAAGTTTAATCTTTAACAAGTGAAATGTATGCTCAATTGAGTTGAGATCAGGTGACTGACTTGGCCATTCAAGAATATTCCACTTCTTTGCTTTAATAAACTCCTGGGTCACTTTGGCTTTATGTTTTGGGTCATTGTCCATCTGTAGTATGAAACGACGACCAATCAGTTTGGCTGCATTTGGCTGGATCTGAGCACACAGTATGTCTCTGAATACCTCAGAATTCATTCGGCTGCTTCTGTCCTGTGTCACATCATCAATAAACATTTGTGACCCAGTGCCACTGGCAGCCATGCATGCTCAAGCAATCACACTGCCTCCACCGTGTTTTACAGATGATGTGGTATGCTTTGGATCATGAGCTGTGCCACACTTCTGCCATACTTTTCTCTTTCCATCATTGTGGTAGAGGTTGATCTTGGTTTCATCAGTCCAAAGAATGTTTTTCCAGAACTGTGCTGGCTTTTTTAGATTTTTTTTAGCAAAGTCCAGGCTAGCCTTTTATTCTTGATGCTTATGAGTGGCTTGCACCTTGCAGTGAACCCTCTGTATTTACTTTCATGCAGTCTTCTCTTTATGGTAGATTTGGATATTGATATGCCTACCTCCTGAAGAGTGTTGTTCACTTGGTTGGCTGTTGTGAAGGGGTTTCTCTTCACCATGGAGATTATTCTACAATCATCCACCACTGATGTCTTCCGTGGGCTCCCAGGTCTTTTTGCATTGATGAGTTCACCAGTGCTTTCTTTCTTTCTCAGGATGTACCAAACTGTAGATTTTGCCACTCCTAGTATTGTAGCAATTTCTCGGATGGGTTTTTTCTGTTTTCGCAGCTTAAGGATGGCTTGTTTCACCTGCATGGAGAGCTCCTTTGACCGCATGTTTACTTCACAGCAAAACCTTCCAAATGCAAGCACCACACCTCAAATCAACTCCAGGCCTTTTATCTGCTTAATTGAGAATGACATAACGAAGGGATTGCCCACACCTGTCCATAAAATAGCCTTGGAGTCAATTGTCCAATTACTTTTGGTCCCTTTAAAAACATGGTGGCACATGTTAAGGAGCTGAAACTCCTAAACCCTTCATCCAATTTTAATGTGGATACCCTCAAATGAAAGCTGAAAGTATGAACTTCAATTGCATCTGAATTGTTTTGGTTAAAATTCATTGTGGTAATGTCTATAACCAAAATTAGAAAAATGTTGTCTCTGTCCAAATATATATGGACCTAACTGTAGGTGATGTAAGGTAGACAGCCAACCTATAATTAACTGTCCTGCGGGATTTGAAGTAAGGCATAAAGTCAGTTACTTCCTCGGTGTTCCGGGCACCGGCTACGCGCCTCAGTAGAATGTTGCCGTTCTCCGGGCACGACTCCTACTGGCTCTCCTTTGTGCTTGATCTCGTTTCTCACTGTCCACAATATACTTTGCTTTGTGTCCTTTCTTTGGATGCCGCCGCAGATAGCGCAGGCGCGGCTCCGTAACATTCTATCCTTGTCGCTAGGTGCCTGCCAGGTTCCCACGCCTGACAGAGACCCCCCTGAATCTTCCCCCCGCAACACCCCCTGCCACGTGATGTTGCCTGAACAAAACCCAGTCAGCTTCTGTCTAACTTCCTATCCAACCCCTAGTTTTACCAGTGTGAGGAGTGGCCTAATAAATAGAACCTTTTGCTCCCCCTAGTGGCCGGAGTGTGAAGTGTAATGTGTGCTGGTGATACCTGGTCAGATGAACTCCTTTAGTGCCATCAGACGTACCATCACTCCCCTTAGTGGCAGAGCGATACTACTGCAACGACCAGGTCTCTGGGGAGCTGCATATGTAATTGTAGATTTGTGAATTTTGACATTACATGCACTGCGCGTGTGGCGTTCTCACGTGGTGTATGGCTGAGAGTTGTACTCCTGACAGGGTATGATGTATCTTACGGTGGCCAAGCTTCCTGTCAGGAGAATAGTAGTTCCTTCTCAAATTACACACACAGGAAACTCCACAATACAATGGTTGCACAGTAACTGCCTCTAGGCAGAAGATAATGATGGTGGTAGTAGCTGGTGCTTTTGAGCCCCAATCATGAAGCAGCCGTAAGAATTTAAAACAGATGTCTTTTTACTGAAGGTAATGGGGCATATTATTATTTACAAATAGCAGGAAACTGAGGTACAGGATTACACTCACGGTTGATGATTGCGGTGTACCTGCAGACAGGCAGATCTTAGTAACTGTGGCACCCCCCAGGGTTTCAGGTACCACAGTGGTATTGCCTTCCTCTCGGGGAGGGTGATGCCATGCCTGGAAACGAGGAGGATCCCTTTGACAGGTAAGCTGTACATTCAACATATTCTGACTCCAGGCCAGAAGGGGGAGCTCTGAACCCTGTTTTAGAGGAGCTTCCCTTGATATACATTCTGGTCTGGAGGAGGAGTTAGTTAGTCTGGTGCAGACAAAGAACAGAGAAGAAGCACAAGAGAAGTCAAGAGCTAGAGAAGAGCTGCGAATGGGCTCCCTCTAAGCTAGAGCACAGAAATCGGGCACCAGGGGCCCATGGCTGGGAGGAACTACAAGTCCCACGGCAGAACCGGAGGGCAGGAAACTGAAAGGGACTTGCCCACATTACACCTGAAGTACAGCAACAACCAGAGCCCAGAGTCACCGTGAATAGAGACCCCAAGGAAACGGCTCGAGATGCCTACCGTGCAGGTACTGTCCCAGGACAGGAGAGAAAGAGTACCTTGCCAGAAATCCGCAGGCAGCAAGGGACTGATATTCAGTGCTTAGTGGAAGGCTCCCAATCTGATCTGACCAAGAGGGTTCAATCCGTTTCCAGGCTGTCTGGACTCCACCGTCACCTGTTGCCAGTACCCTGGACCAGTGTCGGACTGGGGTGCCAAGGGCCCACCAGTAATTGACTTTGGGGGGCCCACTTTTCACCTGCATACAAATATTACACTACCCTGGTTCACAAATTTACCTATCTAATATATAAAGCTGAATGTGTGTATGTGTATATGTGTGTGTGTGTATGTCCGGGATTGGCATCTGCACCGTCGCAGCTACAGCCACAAAATTTTGCACAGTCACACGTCTGGACCCCGAGAGTGTCATAGTCTATGTTGTGAGGCGAAATTTTAACCCCGCGCGTTCCAATTCATCAAACAATTTTGCCCCTATCTACATAATGGGGAAAAAAGTGAAAGGAAAAGTGTTGGAGGCGTCGTAGCTACCGCCACAAAATTTTGCGGTCACACGTCTGGACCCTGAGAGAGTCATAGGCTATGTTGTGAGGTGAAATTTTAACCCCGCGCTTTCCAATTCACCAAACAATTTTGCCCCTATCTACATAATGGGGAAAAAAGTGAAAGGAAAAGTGTTGGAGGCGTCGCAGCTACAGCCACAAAATTTTGCAAAGTCACACATCTGGACCCCGAGAGCGTCATATGCTATGTTGTGAGGTGAAATTTTAACCCCGCGCTTTCCAATTCACCAAACAATTTTGCCCCTATCTACATAATGGGGAAAAAGTCAAAGGAAAAGCGTTGGAGGCGTCGCAGCTACAGCCACAAAATTTTGTACAGTGACACGTCTGGACCCCGAGAGCGTCATAGGCTATGTTGTGAGGTGAAATTTTAACCTCGCGCTTTCCAATTCACCAAACAATTTTGCCCCTATCTACATAATGGGGAAAAGTAAAAGGAAAAGTGTTGGAGGCAAATTGACAGCTGCCAGATGTGAACAAGGGGGACTTAAAGAATGAGAGCGATGGCGCCAAAGAGTATATACCGTACAGTTGCTAAGGTGGGGCCCCGACATGGGATACTCACCACACACGCGGATATGAACACACACACAAAATGCGCCACACACTACCACATGCTTGAACACATATTACCCTCAGTACATATTTCACCACACATACACCAACCTCGCCACATAAAAGTCGAAACACGAAAGTCGCCGCTTAAAACTCGACACGCGCAAAACTCGTCACATGCAAAAACTAGGCTCACGCAAAACTCGCCACAAGTGCAAAACTCACCTCATGGAAAACTCGCCACATGCAAAACTTGCACACGCGCAAAAATTGCCACATGCACAAAAGTTGGAACACATGCAAAAGTTGCCTCACACAAAACTTGCACATACTCAAAAGGCACCACACATAAAACTCGCCATGCGCAAAACTCGCCATGCGCAAAACTTGCTGCACACAACTTGCTACACTAACCTGTCACATGCAACTCGACACACAAAAAGTTGCTACACGCATGTTGCCACACAAAATTAATCTCACAAAAGTCGCTACATGCATGTTGCCACACGCAACTCAACACACACAACTTGACAAACGAAACTTGCCCTAAAACACACACAAGTCTGGTATTATCCTTCAAAAATAAAAATCTGATTAATAAGCAGACAAACTACAAGAGGAACAAATGTACCATATAGGAAATACGGCAGCTGTCAGTCACATGACCTGTCTATTATGTGTATGTGTGAGCTAATATATACTGCCAGGGGGAGGGCTTCCTGTTGGCTGGGGATTTATCAGGCTGCCAATTTAGCTTACAAATACTGAGGTAAAAATACTGAGCAAATAACGTGTGAACGAGGTCTAATACAGGAGGAGATGACACACAGATATATACTATATACAGGAGGAGATGACACACAGGTATATACTATATACAGGGGAGATGACACACAGGTATATCCTATATAGAGGAGGAGATGACATACAGGTACATACTATATACAGGAGATGACATACAGGTATTTACTATATACAGGAGGAGATGACACACAGGTATATACTATATACAGGAGCAGATGACCTACAGGTATATACTATATACAGGAGGAGATGTCATACAGGTATATGCTATATATAGAAGATGACATACAGGTATATACTATATACAGGAGGAGATTACACACAGATATACACTATATACAGGGGAGATGACACACAGGTATATACTATATACAGGAGGAGATGACATACAGGTATATACTATATATAGAAGGAGATGACATACAGGTATATACTATATATAGGAGGAGATGACATACTGGTATATACTATATACAGGGGAGATGACACACAGCAGGTATATACTATATACAGGGGAGATGACATACAGGTATATACTATATACAGGAGATGACATACAGGTGTATACTATATATAAGGGAGATGACAAACATGTATATACTGAGGTGAAAATGAGAGGTGTGAGGTGAAAATGAAAAGGTGTGAGTGCAAAATGAGAGGAGTGAGGGAAAATAGTGGAGTGATCGGAAAATGACAGATGTGAGGTCGAAATAACAAGTGTTAGGGGGGAATGAGAGGAGTGAGGGAGAAAATGAGAGGTGTGAGGGAGAAAATGAGAGATGTGAGGGGGAAAATGAAAGATGTGATTTGGAAAATGAGAGGCGTGATGGGAAAATAAGAGAAGTGAGGTGCTATAACTAACCACAGATATTTACTATGCCCAGGCAACGCCGGGCTGTTCAGCTAGTATCTCTATATAATAATAAACTGGGTAGTTTGGTAAATGAATGATGAAATGCTGTTTTTTTCTGTACAGAGTGAATCAAGTGAATTATACCAAGTACTGCCCATACAGTGGGGTTGGGGGCCCAGATCTGCAAAGGGGTCCACCGGGGATTCCCCTGTTACCCTGTAAGCCAGTCCGAGCCTGCTCTGGATTGAAACTGACTGCCAACAGTAAACCAGGTAAAGACGTTGCAACCCCGTGTCCTTCGTTTATTCTGGCACCACACCACTCCCCCCAGAGAACCCCTTTAAGCAAGGTCGGTCACTCCTGACCAAGAACCACAGGTGGCGTCACAAACTTTTATTATTTTCACATCCCCTTTAATGACAGTTCCCCTTTTACTTAGGCACCCAGGGCCATGGACCGGGTCGCTGCCACAATGACATCCTTTTTAATAATGACCGAACCTAGTACCGAGTACCCCTAGGCCCTGGCCTATGGTTTTATAGTCTGAATATTTCTTCTACAGCACTGTGCTCTGTTTCTGCCTTGAGGTAATTCTTCCTCCTAGAGGTGCAATGGTAGTCTTCCTCACTTGAAGACTATTAACTCCCCTAAGGCTGCATTCACATTTGCGTTGTGCGCCGCTGCGTCAGCGACGCAACGCACAACGCAAACAAAAAATGCAACAAAACGCACGCAAAAACGCTGCGTTTTGCGACGCATGCATCGTTTTTTGCCGAAATTCGGACGCAAGAAAAATGCAACTTGTTGCGTTTTCTTGGCCGGACGCTTGCAGCAAAAAAACCGCATGTGTCGCACAACGCAGCACAAAAAGACGCATGCGTCCCCCATGTTAAATATAGGGGCGCATGACGCATGTGTCGCCGCTGTGTCGCCCGACGCAAACCCGACACAAACATGCATAACGCTAATGTGAACGTAGCCTTAACGTTTGCTTTGGGGCCCATTCTGCTCAAGTTACGCCACTGCACATGATCACTAACTCCCAGCGCCTGCATCGGAGATTCCTCACAGCACGCGAGTGAGTCACCCCGCCAGGGCCGTGGGGTACTCGGTACCGGGTCCTGTGTTCACTGGGGAATGTCACGGTGGCGACTCGGTCCGTAGCCCAGGGCGCCCATGTAAAAGGGAAAGGTCTTTAAAGGGAATAAAGTTTATGTTCCTTTCTGCCAGGAGCTGCAGACTCCCACATCTCCTATCGTACCAGCTCCGCCTAGCTGATGTTCCTCGACAAGCTCCCTTCTGGCAATTAGGGTTGAGCGAAACGGGTCGTTCATTTTCAAAAGTCGCCGACTTTTGGCAAAGTCGGGTTTCATGAAACCCGATCCGACCTCTGTGCGGGGTCGGCCATGCGGTACGCGACTTTCGCGCCAAAGTTGCGTTTCAATGACGCGAAAAGCGCCATTTCTCAGCCAATGAAGGTAAACGCAGAGTGTGGGCAGCGTGATGACATAGGTCCTGGTCCCCACCATCTTAGAGAAGGGCATTGCAGTGATTGGCTTGCTGTCTGCGGCGTCACAGGGGCTATAAAGGGGCGTTCCCGCCGACCGCCATGTTACTGCTGCTGATCTGAGCTTAGGGAGAGGTTGCTGCCGCTTCGTCAGAAGCAGGGATAGCGTTAGGCAGGGTCCATTAACCACCAAACCGCTTGTGCTGTAGCGATTTCCACTGCCCAACACCACCTTCGGTGTGCAGGGACAGTGGAAGCTACATTTTTTTTTTTTCCCCTCAGCGCTGTAGCTCATTGGGCTGCCCTAGAAGGCTCCCTGATAGCTGCATTGCTGTGTGTACGCCGCTGTGCAAACCAACTGCTTTTTTCAAAGCACAAATCCTCTTGTTCCTTCCTTTCTGCACAGCTATCTTTTTTGTTTGTCCACACTTTTTATTTAATTTGTACATCAGTCCACTCCTTATTGCTGCAGGGAGATAGTAATTGTTGGACACTCCCTGTTTTTTTTTTTTTTTTGTGGGAGATTAAGATTGACATTTCTGCTAGAGTGCCATCCCTGTGTGTGCCATCTCTCGCTCAGTGGGCCATAGAAAGCCTATTTATTTTTTTGCTTGATTTGGGTTCTAAAATCTACCTGAAAAAATCACTACATCAATCAGTGGGAGAAAAATATTGGCCTCAGGGCTTGTGTGCCACTCCTGACTCCTGTGTGCATCATCACTCACTCAGTGGGCCATAGAAAGCCCATTTTTTTTTTTTTTTTTTGCTTTATTTGGGTTCTAAATTCTACCTGAAAAAATCAATAAATCAATCAGTGGGAGATTAATATTGGCCTTTGGGCTTGTGTGCCAGTCCTAAGCGTGCCATCTCTCTCTCTCAGATAGTGGGCCATAGAAAGCCTATTTATTATTTTTTTTATTGGGTTTATAAATTTTCCCTGGAACAAAAAAAAAAAAGTGGGAGATTAATATTGGCCTCTGGGCTTGTGTGCCAGTCCTGAGCGTGCCATCTCTCTCACAAATAGTGGGCCATAGAAAGCCTATTTATTTTATTTTTTTTTGGTTTTATAAATTCTCCCTGAAAAAAAAAAGGGAGATTAATATTGGACTTTGGGCTTGTGTGCCAGTCCTAAGCGTGCCATCTCTCTCTCAGATAGTGGGCCATAGAAAGCCTATTTATTTATTTATTTTTTTATTGGGTTTATAAATTTTCCCTGGAACAAAAAAAAAAAAGTGGGAGATTAATATTGGCCTCTGGGCTTGTGTGCCAGTCCTGAGCGTGCCATCTCTCTCACAAATAGTGGGCCATAGAAAGCCTATTTTTTTTTTTTTTTTTGGTTTTATAAATTCTCCCTGAAAAAAAAAAGGGAGATTAATATTGGCCTTTGGGCTTGTGTGCCAGTCCTAAGCGTGCCATCTCTCTCTCTCAGATAGTGGGCCATAGAAAGCCTATTTTTTTTTTTTTTATTGGGTTTATAAATTTTCCCTGAAAAAAAATAAAAAGTGGGAGATTAATATTGGCCTCTGGGCTTGTGTGCCAGTCCTGAGCGTGCCATCTCTCTCACAAATAGTGGGCCATAGAAAGCCTATTTATGTTTTTGGTTGATTTGGGTTCTAAATTCTACCTGAAAAAATCAATAAATCAATCAGTGGGAGATAAATATTGGCCTCTGGGCTTGTGTGCCACTCCTGACTCCTGTGTGCGTCATCTCTCACTCAGTGGGCCATAGAAAGCCTTTTTTTGTTTTATTTGTTTTCTAAATTCTCCCTGAAAAAATCATTTTATTTTATTTGGTTTCTAAATTCTTCCTGAAAAAATCATTTTATTCTATTATTTTTTTTTCCTAAAGTCTCCCTGAAAAAAAAAAAAAAAAACAAATCAGTGGGAGATTAATATTGCCCTTTCTGCTTGTGTGCCAGTCTTGACTCCTGGGTGTGCCATCTCTCTCTCTCTCTCTCTCCAATTGTGGGCCATAGAAAGCCTATTTTTTTTTTAGCTTGATTTGGGTTCCAAAATCTACCTGAAAAAATCACTACATCAATCAGTGGGAGATAAATATTGGCCTCTGGGCTTGTGTGCCACTCCTGACTCCTGTGTGCGTCATCTCTCACTCAGTGGGCCATAGAAAGCCTTTTTTTGTTTTATTTGTTTTCTAAATTCTCCCTGAAAAAATCATTTTATTTTATTTGGTTTCTAAATTCTTCCTGAAAAAATCATTTTATTCTATTATTTTTTTTTCCTAAAGTCTCCCTGAAAAAAAAAACAAAAACAAATCAGTGGGAGATTAATATTGCCCTTTCTGCTTGTGTGCCAGTCTTGACTCCTGGGTGTGCCATCTCTCTCTCTCTCTCCAATTGTGGGCCATAGAAAGCCTATTATTTTTTTAGCTTGATTTGGGTTCCAAAATCTACCTGAAAAAATCACTACATCAATCAGTGGGAGATAAATATTGGCCTCTGGGCTTGTGTGCCACTCCTGACTCCTGTGTGCGTCATCTCTCACTCAGTGGGCCATAGAAAGCCTTTTTTTGTTTTATTTGTTTTCTAAATTCTCCCTGAAAAAATCATTTTATTTTATTTGGTTTCTAAATTCTTCCGGAAAAAATCATTTTATTCTATTATTTTTTTTTCCTAAAGTCTCCCTGAAAAAAAAAACAAAAAACAAATCAGTGGGAGATTAATATTGCCCTTTCTGCTTGTGTGCCAGTCTTGACTCCTGGGTGTGCCATCTCTCTCTCTCTCTCTCTCCAATTGTGGGCCATAGAAAGCCTATTATTTTTTTAGCTTGATTTGGGTTCCAAAATCTACCTGAAAAAATCACTACATCAATCAGTGGGAGATAAATATTGGCCTCTGGGCTTGTGTGCCACTCCTGACTCCTGTGTGCGTCATCTCTCACTCAGTGGGCCATAGAAAGCCTTTTTTTGTTTTATTTGTTTTCTAAATTCTCCCTGAAAAAATCATTTTATTCTATTATTTTTTTTTCCTAAAGTCTCCCTGAAAAAAAACAAAAAAAAACAAATCAGTGGGAGATTAATATTGCCCTTTCTGCTTGTGTGCCAGTCTTGACTCCTGGGTGTGCCATCTCTCTCTCTCTCCAATTGTGGGCCATAGAAAGCCTATTATTTTTTTAGCTTGATTTGGGTTCCAAAATCTACCTGAAAAAATCACTACATCAATCAGTGGGAGATAAATATTGGCCTCTGGGCTTGTGTGCCACTCCTGACTCCTGTGTGCGTCATCTCTCACTCAGTGGGCCATAGAAAGCCTTTTTTTGTTTTATTTGTTTTCTAAATTCTCCCTGAAAAAATCATTTTATTTTATTTGGTTTCTAAATTCTTCCTGAAAAAATCATTTTATTCTATTATTTTTTTTTCCTAAAGTCTCCCTGAAAAAAAAAAAAAAACAAATCAGTGGGAGATTAATATTTACATTTGTGCTTCAGTGACAGTCCTGCGTGTGTGGCATCTCTCTCATTTGTTGCCACCAACAACAGAGTGTGTAACATTGTGCCTCATTTTCGTTGTGGTCTCACTCACCTGTAAAGGGGTAGCTAAATCATACTGAAGTTATAGCTCACCGTGTAAGTTGTGTGACAGCAACAAATACCGTTAGTTTGTTTACGTTTTTAAAACAATGAGGAAGTCTGGTGGAAGAGGTCGTGGCCGGGGGCGTTCATTGTCAGCTGGTATTGAGGGTAGTGGTGGAGCATCAGCTGGTCGTGGGAAAAAAAATATTGCACCTAAGTCTGGAGCTGTGGAGCCAGGTTCGTCGTCTGGCTACACAAGGCCTCGAACGCTCCCTTTTCTGGGAGTAGGAAAACCGCTTTTAAAGCCGGAGCAGCAAGAGCAAGTTTTGGCTTATCTTGCTGACTCAGCCTCTAGCTCTTTTGCCTCCTCTCGTGAAACTGGTAAATGTCAAAGCAGCGCGTCGTTAGTGGATGTTCACAGTCAGGGACAAGTCGCTTCCTTGTCCTCTTCAGCAAAAACAACAACAGAGAAGAATGCAGCAGGCGACACAACGGGTTACTCCATGGAGCTCTTTACACATACCGTCCCTGGCTTAGAAAGTGAAGCAGTTAACAGTCCATGCCCATTACAAGTTGAATCTTACATGGAGTGCACTGATGCACAGCCACAGCCAGACTACTATGCTGGTCCTTTGACTCAGACCACAACATTGCCCTTGCAGGGTAATGATCAAGAATCAGACCCTGATGAGACTATGTTGCCCCATCACGAACGCTATACCACCGACCGACACGGTGACACAGACGAAGTTGCACACAAGCTACAAGAAGAGGTAATAGATGACCCAGTTCTTGACCCCGATTGGCAGCCATTGGGGGAACAGGGTGCAGGCGGCAGCAGTTCTGAAGCGGAGGAGGAGGGGCCGCAGCAGGCATCAACATCGCAACAGGTTCCATCTGCCGGGCCCGTATCTTGCCCAAAACGCGTGGCAAAGCCAAAACCTGTTGGAGGACAGCGTGGCCATCCGGTTAAAGCTCAGTCTGCAATGCCTGAAAAGGTATCCGATGCTAGAAAGAGTGCAGTCTGGCATTTTTTTAAACAACATCCAATTGATCAGCGCAAAGTCATCTGTCAAAAATGTTCAACTATCTTAAGCAGAGGACAGAATCTGAAAAGTCTCAATACAAGTTGCATGCATAGACATTTAACCACCATGCATTTGCAAGCCTGGACTAACTACCAAACGTCCCTTAAGGTTGTAGCACCCTCGGCCAATGAAGCTAGTCAGCAACGCAACATCCCTTCCGGCAGTGTAGGGCCACCATTTTCCGCACCACCTGCAGTATCTGTGCAGGTTTCTTTGCCAGGCCAAAGCAGTCAGGGTCAGGGAATCACCAGTTTCGTAGTAGGAAACACTGCATCTAGGGCACCGGCGGCAACAATACCATCTCCCACCGTCTCTCAGTCTGCCATGTCCACCGGCACCCCCGCTAGTTCCACGATCTCCAGCTCTCCAGTCCAGCTCACCCTACATGAGACTATGGTTAGAAAAAGGAAGTACTTAGCCTCGCATCCGCGTACACAGGGTTTGAACGCCCACATAGCTAGACTAATCTCGTTAGAGATGATGCCCTACCGGTTAGTTGAAAGCGAAGCTTTCAAAGCCCTGATGGACTACGCTGTACCACGCTACAAGCTACCCAGTCGACACTTTTTTTCCAGAAAAGCCATCCCAGCCCTCCACCAGCATGTTAAAGAGCGCATCGTCCATGCACTCAGGCAATCTGTGAGCACAAAGGTGCACCTGACAACAAATGCATGGACCAGTAGGCATGGCCAGAGACGTTACGTGTCCATCACGGCACACTGGGTGAATGTTGTGGATGCAGGGTCCACAGGGGACAGCAAGTTTGGTACAGTTCTGCCTAGCCCACGGTCTAGGAAACAGTTGGCTGTAGCCGTTCGCACCCCCTCCTCCTCCTCTTCGTCCTCCTGCAGAAGCGAGAGCTCGTCCACAGACCGCAGTCGCACAACCACTCCATCCGCAGCTGCCACTGTTGCACACCAGGTCTCCCATTATGGGGCAGCTACTGGCAAACGTCAGCAGGCTGTATTGGCTATGAAGTGTTTGGGTGACAACAGACACACCGCGGAAGTTCTGTCCGAGTTCTTGCAGAAAGAAACGCAGTCGTGGCTGGGCACTGTAGATCTTGAGGCAGGCAAGGTAGTGAGTGATAACGGAAGGAATTTCATGGCTGCCATCTCCCTTTCCCAACTGAAACACATTCCTTGCCTGGCTCACACCTTAAACCTGGTGGTGCAGTGCTTCCTGAAAAGTTATCCGGGGTTATCCGACCTGCTCCTCAAAGTGCGTGGACTTTGCTCACATATCCGCCGTTCGCCCGTACACTCCAGCCGTATGCAGACCTATCAGCGTTCTTTGAACCTTCCCCAGCATCGCCTAATCATAGACATTGCAACAAGGTGGAACTCAACACTGCACATGCTTCAGAGACTGTGCGAACAGAGGCGGGCTGTTATGTTTTTGTGGGAGGATACACATACACGGGCAGGCAGTAGGATGGCAGACATGGAGTTGTCAGGTGTGCAGTGGTCGAAGATTCAAGACATGTGTCAAGTCCTTCAGTGTTTTGAGGAATGCACACGGCTGGTTAGTGCAGACAACGCCATAATAAGCATGAGCATCCCCCTAATGCGTCTGCTGATGCAAAGTTTGACGCACATAAAGGATCAGGCGTCTGCAGCTGAGGAAGAGGAAAGCCTTGATGACAGTCAGCCATTGTCTGGCCAGGGCAGTGTACAGTACGAGTTAGCGGGCGAAGAGGAGGAGGAGGACGAGGAGGATGATGGGGATGATTATATTTTTAATGAGGAAGCTTTTCCGGGGCCACTGGAAATTGGTGGCGCGGCAAGGCCGGGTTCTGGTTTTTGGAGGGACACAAGTGACGTGGATTTGCCTGAAACTGCCCCTCAACCAAGCACAACCGCAGATTTGAGAACTGGAACTTTGGCCCACATGGCGGATTATGCCTTACGTATCCTCAAAAGGGACACACGCATAACTAAAATGATGAACGATGACGATTACTGGTTGGCCTGCCTCCTTGATCCTCGCTATAAAGGCAAATTGCAAAATATAATGCCACATGAGAACTTGGAACTAATATTAGCAACCAAACAATCAAATCTTGTTGACCGTTTGCTTCTGGCATTCCCTGCACACAGCGCCCGTGATCGTTCTCACACGAGCTGCAGGGGCCAGCAGACCAGAGGAGTTAGAGGGGCAGAGATCAGAAGTGGCGTTGGCCAGAGGGGTTTTCTGACCAGGTTGTGGAGTGATTTTGCTATGACCGAAGACAGGACAGGTACTGCAGCATCAATTCAAAGTGACAGGAGACAACATTTGTCCAGTATGGTTACAAACTATTTTTCATCCCTTATCGATGTTCTCCCTCAACCGTCATTCCCATTTGATTACTGGGCATCAAAATTAGACACCTGGCCAGAATTGGCAGAATATGCATTGCAGGAGCTTGCTTGCCCGGCAGCTAGTGTCCTATCAGAAAGAGTATTCAGTGCTGCAGGTTCAATACTAACAGAAAAAAGGACTCGTCTGGCTACCCAAAATGTAGATGATCTAACCTTCATTAAAATGAACCACAACTGGATTTCGAAATCTTTTGCCCCACCTTGCCCGGCTGACACCTAGCTTTCCTATGAAAAGGTCTTGCCTGTGGACTATTCTGAATGCCTTTTCCAATCTCGTAATTTTCTGCACCTGATTGTCCAGCATACGACATGTTTACACCTCACTAAATGGCCAAACTCCCCACACGGGGCCGTGGTATCGACACTTGGCGACAGCACCCGTGAGAGTGCTGTTTGTCTGAAGAGGTGGGTGTGCCCGCTTTTGGTCAACGGCACTGCCACTGGGTCCCTCCTAGTACAATAAAGTGTCTCTGGCGGTGGTGGTGCGCACCCAACGTCAGACACACCGTTGTAATATGAGGGGCCCTGGGCCTGTACCGCCGGCCACAAGACAGTTCCCCCCCCCCCCCCCCAGCTCAAACAGTGCTCTACCACTTGCAAAATTATCTCACAGCTCCACCAATGTTTAGTCTATGCGCTGACATCCTTCAATGCCTGCCACTGACAATACCATTGTATTGACATTTTTGTTATGTTAGGCCTTCGAAGCCTGTCTGCGGTCACTCCTTCCACTATGCCTCCACTGACCACACCACTGCTGCCCGTGTACCCCTGGAACCAATTTAAAATTGCCTACAGCCATGTGTTATTATTTTAGGCCTTCGATGCCTGTCTGCGGTCACTCCTTACAATATGCCTCCACTGACCACACCACTGCTGCCCGTGTACCCCTGGAACCAATTTAAAATTGCCTACAGCCAGCCCAATTTTTTTATTTTAGGCCTTCGATGCCTGTCTGTGGTCACTCCTTCCACTAGGCCTCCACTGACCACACCACTGCTGCCCGTGTACCCCTGGAACCAATTTAAAATTGCCTACAGCCATGTGTTATTATTTTAGGCCTTCGATGCCTGTCTGCGGTCACTCCTTCCACTAGGCCTCCACTGACCACACCACTGCGGCCCGTGTACCCCTGGAACCAATCTAAAATTGCCTACAGCCATGTGTTATTATTTTAGGCCTTCGATGCCTGTCTGCGGTCACTCCTTCCACTAGGCCTCCACTGACCACACCACTGCTTCCCGTGTACCCCTGGAACCAATTTAAAATTGCCTACAGCCATGTGTTATTATTTTAGGCCTTCGATGCCTGTCTGCGGTCACTCCTTCCACTAGGCCTCCACTGACCACACCACTGCTGCCCGTGTACCCCTGGAACCAATCTAAAATTGCCTACAGTCATGTGTTATTATTTTAGGCCTTCAATGCCTGTCTGCGGTCACTCCTTCCACTAGGCCTCCCCTGACCACACCACTGCTTCCCGTGTACCCCTGTAACCAATTTAAAATTGCCTACAGCCATGTGTTATTATTTTAGGCCTTCGATGCCTGTCTGCGGTCACTCCTTCCACTAGGCCTCCACTGACCACACCACTGCTGCCCGTGTACCCCTGGAACCAATTTAAAATTGCCTACAGCCATGTGTTATTATTTTAGGCCTTCGATGCCTGTCTGCGGTCACTCCTTCCACTAGGCCTCCACTGACCACACCACTGCTGCCCGTGTTCCCCTGGAACCAATTTAAAATTGCCAACAGCAATGTGTTATTATGTTAGGGCTTCGATGCCTGTTTGCGGTCACTCCTTCCAATAGTTCTCCACTGACCAGACCAATGCTGGCCGTGTACCCCTGGAACCCAGCTGAAAGTGCATGTAGCCTCCTTTTTTTCTTTGTTTTATATTTAGAAAGCCCAGATGAACTACGCTGTGCAACGGTTCAAGCTACCCAGTCGACATTTCTTTTGCGAGAAAAGCCATCCCAGCCCTCCACCGGCATGAAAAAGTCTGCATTGTCATAGCACTCAGGCAATCAAACAGTAGAAAGGTGCACCTGACAAGAGACGCATGGACCAGTAGGCATGTCCACAAAAAGTTACGTGTCCATTACGGCGCACTGGGTTAATGTGTTGGATGCATGGTCCACAGGGGACAGCCTACAAAGTCTGTCTGCAGTCCCTAATTCCAATTTTCCTCCGCTGACCACACCACTGCTGCCCGTGTACCCCTGGAACCAATTTTACAGTGTCTACAGCCTAATTTTGTTATGTTAGGCCTACTACGCCTGTCTGCGGTCCCTCCTTCCAATACTCGTCCACTGACCACACCACTGCTGCCCGTGGACCCCTGGAACCTATTTTTAATTGCATAGAGCATCCTTTTTTTAATAGTAGGCGTACAAAGTCTGTCTGCGGTCCACTATTGAAATTGTCCTCCACTGCCCAGAGCACTGCTGCTTGTGTACCCCTGTAACTTTTTTAAGCTGCAGTGAGCCACATTTTTGGGTTAAGTCCTACTACCTGTGTCTGTCTGCGCCACTCAATTCAGCTGTGTTCCTTTGAAAAAAGCTGAGCGTCAATAGTCTTGTTTTCAGCCTCTAGGAATTTTAAAACTGCATTGGGGGTACAACTTTGGTAGGGCCTACTAACGGTGTCTGCCTCCCCAAGGTGTGCCCCAGGTTTCCTCGCCATTGCTTCGATCTTAATGCTCTCGTTTAGTAGTTGTTGGAAACTACACTGCATTAGGCCTACAAATTGGGTATGGGGTGTAGAGAGATGGTGTGTTCCACTCCAAGGTGTTCTCCAGGTTGCCTTTCCTGAGCTTCGATCTTCCGGCTCTCGTTTAGTAGTTGTTGGAAACTACACTGCATTAGGCCTACAAATTGGGTATGGGGTGTAGAGAGATGGTGTGTTCCACTCCAAGGTGTTCTCCAGGTTGCCTTTCCTGAGCTTCGATCTTCCGGCTCTCGTTTAGTAGTTCCTGGAAACTACACTGCATTAGGCCTGCAAATTGGGTATGGGGTGTAGAGAGATGGTGTGTTCCACTCCAAGGTGTTCTCCAGGTTGCCTTTCCTGAGCTTCGATCTTCCGGCTCTCATTTAGTAGTTCTTGGAAACTACACTGCATTAGGCCTACACATTTGGTATGGGGTGTAGAGACGGTGTGTTCCACTCCAAGGTGTTCTCCAGGTTGCCTTTCCTGAGCTTCGATCTTCCGGCTCTCGTTTAGTAGTTGTTGGAAACTACACTGCATTAGGCCTACAAATTGGGTATGGGGTGTAGAGAGATGGTGTGTTCCACTCCAAGGTGTTCTCCAGGTTGCCTTTCCTGAGCTTCGATCTTCCGGCTCTCGTTTAGTAGTTCTTGGAAACTACACTGCATTAGGCCTACAAATTGGGTATGGGGTGTAGAGAGATGGTGTGTACCACTCCAAGGTGTTCTCCAGGTTGCCTTTCCTGAGCTTCGATCTTCCGGCTCTCGTTTAGTAGTTGTTGGAAACTACACTGCATTAGGCCTACAAATTGGGTATGGGGTGTAGAGAGATGGTGTGTTCCACTCCAAGGTGTTCTCCAGGTTGCCTTTCCTGAGCTTCGATCTTCCGGCTCTCGTTTAGTAGTTGTTGGAAACTACGCTGCATTAGGCCTACAAATTGGGTATGGGGTGTAGAGAGATGGTGTGTTACACTCCAAGGTGTTCTCCAGGTTGCCTTTCCTGAACTTCTATCTTCAGGCTCTCATTAAATTGTGGTTAAACGGAACAACTGCATTTGGCGTACTAGTTGGTTTGGGGCCTACTATCGGTGTCTGCCACTCCTTGCTGTTCTCCTGGTTTCCTGTCCTGAAATTCCATTTTCAGGCTCTCGTTAAGTAGTTGTTAATGTTAGACTGCATTTGGCCTACTAGTTGGGTTGGGGCCTACTATCGGTGTCTGCCACTCCTTGCTGTTCTCCTCCACTGAACAAAGCTGTGCCGCCTGTTTACTACGGTTGCCAATTTTGAACTGCATTTCGACTACTTACTGATTTGGGCCTACTCTCTGTGTCAGCCTCTCATTCCAGTTGTCCTCCACTGCAATGCCCCCTGGTTAGTCCTGTGTTACCAATTTTGAACTGCATTTAGCCCACTTTATTCTTTGGGCCTATATCTGTGTTTCCTCCTCATCCTGCCCATTGCCCAGCCAGTGATAGATGAGTCTGCTGGTACATTGACCCATAATGCAAAATTCCCCGTGCACGCTACACAGCAAGATTGTGACCCTGCTGAAAGTCAGGTTCCTCTTCCCGCATACCATACCACCTTACACGGGGACAAAGAGGAAGGTGCAGATGAAAGTGCAGGTTCCTTCATCAGGTGGGGGGAGGAATACTAGTTGGCGACGTCACTGGCACAGGGCCTCTCATAGTACGCAAAAGTGTTGCTGCCGATGGGAGGCGCCCCCGCCATGCAAACACACCGCTGTACTTTGAGGGGCCCTGTGCCAGTGCCAATGCCAACGAGTGGGCCCCCCTGCTTGCTCAGGATCACAGCACTTGCAAAGTTGAAATACTTACCTCTCCCTGCTCCACTGCCATGACGTGGTCCAGATTTACTGGGCCCACTAATTACTTGAACCAGCCCTACCCCCCACAACTTTAGCCAAATGACCCCCAATTTCAAATGCCTTCCAATTATTATAAGGTAAATTACGATTGACAAGCTTCTTTAACAAGAATGGATGTTTTTGCCATTAAAATGGGCAGTGTAGGTGTTTTCCTGGCCTCCACTCACTGCCGACTATGCTCCCCCATTGACTTGCATTGGGTTTCGTGTTTCGGGCGATACCCGACTTTTCGCGATAATCGGCCGATTCCACTCGACTCGACTTCTAAGATAGTCGGGTTTCGCGAAACACGGCTCGACTCTAAAAAGGTCAAGGTCGCTCAACCCTACTGGCAATCTCTCTCTCTAGCACAGGGGTCCCCAACCTGTAGCTCGGGAGCCACATGTGGCTCACGGTCCCAGGAATTGTGGCTCGTGACTATCTGCCATCTTGGTGCATTAGCTCCAGGTCTACCAAACGACTATGAAGAGTACATCTCAAAATGGTGAATTTTTGAGTAGCCCTGCACAGAAAAGCAGATCTGGATGCACATTTACTGGTCTTGGGTGTTTAGAGATTTTTAGGTATGGTACACTGGAGGATGATACTACCTGTTAAAGGAGGTTCTTGAAGCTGGATGTGACAGGAGTTAGGAGTCCTTGATGGGAGAATACTGAATTTGAGCATTGTGGGAACCCCTGGATTTTAGTGTACTGCTTTGAGAGCAGGATGTGGCTCGTGGCCCCCTCTCAGAGCTGAATGTGGCTCGCGACCCTCTCTCAGTGCTGAATGTGGCTCTCTAGGTCAGAAAGGTTGGGGACCGCTGCTCTAGCACATCTTTCTGCTTCCTTCCCCTCTGTCTCTCTGACAGGAACTGACTGGACCTTCCTGGAACTGACTGAATTTCCCTCCAAAAACTATAATAATAATAATCTTTATTTTTATATAGCGCTAACATATTCCGCAGCGCTTTACAGGTTGCATACATTATCATCACTGTCCCCGTTGGAGCTCACAATCTAGATTCCCTATCAGTATGTCTTTGGAATGTGGGAGGAAACCGTAGTACCCGGAGGAAACCCACGCAAACACGGAGAGAACATACAAACTCTTTGCAGATGTTGTCCTTGGTGGGGTTTGAACCCAGGACTCCAGTGCTGCTGTGCTAACCACTGCGCCACAGTGCAAAAACTACCATACGTATGGGGAGTCACCTAGTAAATAGGATCAAAAGCTCCCCCTGGTGGCCTGGAGTGTGACGATGTTGCATGTTTGTGGTACCTGGTTGGTTATCCCTTCTTGCCTTGAAGCGTAACATCACCCTCCCTGTGAGGAAAGCAATGCTACTGTGATGACCAGGACCCTGGGGAGCCACACTAGCTCTATGAGGATTCAGAAGTCTGCAGTCACATAGAGTCACTGCAGACTTCAAAGGGATCCTGTCAGCAGGATTGTGCACAGTAATCTACAGACAGTGTCAGGCCGGCGCCGTTATACTGATTAAAAAGATACTTTGGTTGATGAAATCCATCTTATGGTTGTTTCTTAATTTTTTTATTTTCAGTTTTGTGTTAATGAGATTCTTGTGCCCTAAGGCAGGGCTGGTATATGTGGTGCGCTGATTAGCTATTCATAATGCAGACTGCTGACAGGTCTCTGATCCCTCACTGACCTGCCCCCTGGTTTACATTATGAAGAAAAAAACAAAAATCGCTTCGGCAGGCAGGTGCCAGCCGTGGCACCTGTGCTGCAGCATAATCACATGGTTAATGTGCACTTAATCCCTGTTGCATATTTAATTGACAAAAAAAAAGTCAATGTGAAAATGGTGCCCGGGGAGCCTGCGCAGTAGCAGCTATCGGTTTGTATAGCGATCCCGATAGCTGCTATTGTGCTGGCACCGGCGGCGCCATTTTGATGGTGCTTCCCACGCCTGCGCAATAGCAGCTATTGGTGATCTCAGAGAGCTGCTACTGCGCAGGTGCGAGCGGCACCATCTTGGAGGAGGAAATCTTTTATTTCTTCTCCAGCAAGATGGCACCACTGGCGCCTGTGCAATAGCAGCTATGTGATAAGACTACTGAGCAGGGGCGCACATAGAAATAACAGGTGCCTCATATAAAAAGTCCTATCACATCACAGTCAAAGAAGAGCATATATCCCAACATTTTAAGAAACGAAGAAGGACATAGCATTGCATTGTATTGCAACACTTAGGCTATGTGCACACGGTGCGGATTTTCCTGCAGATTTGCTGCTATGGATTCGCAGCAGTTTTCCATCAGGTTTACAGTACCATGTAAACCTATGGAAAACCAAATCCGCTGTGCCCATAGTGCGGAAAATACCGTGCGGAAACGCTGCGTTGTATTTTCCACAGCATGTCAATTCTTTGTGCGGATTCCCCAGATTTTTACACCTGCTTCTCAATAGGAATCCGCAGGTGTAAAACCGCAGGTGGAATCCGCACAAAAAACACAGGAAATCCATGGTAAAACGCAGTGCGTTTTACCTGCAGATTTTTAAAAAACGGTGCGGAAAAATCCGCACACGAATCCGCAAAGTGGGCACATAGCCTTAGACAGTTTTTTTGCCCCTACTGAAGCCCCTAAGTGGTCTCACTATGATACCCCTTTCATGACCCCGTAGAGCAAGGGTGGGCAATTCATTTTCCCGAGGAACCACATCAGAAACCGTGACTGTTGTGGAGGGCCGTACCAATAGGCTGAATTGAATTAAACTCAATATTCATATCAACATATAATTATTAATATAATAATTATAATTAATAGTAATTATATCACTTAATATTGAGCAGAATTAAGTATGCTTACATCCCCCTATATATCGTTTGAACCCAAATACAGTCACTTCTATATATCATATGAGCACCACACAGCTCCCCTTGTCCAGCATGTGATGCCCACACAACCTCCCCAGGTCCAGCGTGTGAGGCCCACACAGCCTCCCAATGTCCACCATGTGAGGCCCACACTCACTCCTCATGGCCAGAACATGAGCCCCACCCAGCCTCTTCATGGCAAGCACATGAGCCCCACATAGCCTCCCCATGGCCAGAACATAAACCCCAACAGCCTCCCTATGGCCAGAACATGAGCCCCACACAGTCTCCCTATGGCCAGAACATGAGCCCCACACAGCCTCTTCATGGCAAGTATATGAGCCCCACACAGCATCTCGATGGCCAGAACATGAGCCCCACACAGCCTCTCCATGGCAAGCTCATGAGCCCCACACAGTCTCCCCATGACCAGAACATGAGCCCCACACAGCCTCCCCATGGCGAGAACATGAGCCCCACACAGCCTCCCCATGGCCAAGACATAAGCCCCCCACAGCCTCCCCATGGCAAGCACAGGAGCCCCACACAGCATCCCAATGGACAGAACATGAGCCCCACATAGCCTCTCCAATGCAAGCTCATGAGCCCCACACAGCCTCCCCATGGCAAGCACATGAGCCCCACACCACCTCCCCATGGCAAGCATGAGAACCCGATAACCTCTCCATGTCCATGATAAGACCCCCCATAGCCTCCCCATGTCCACAGTAAGACCCCATAGCCTCCTCATGTCCACAGTAAGATCCTCATAGTCTCCGCATGTCTACAGTAAGACCCCCCTATATCCTCCTCATGTTCACAGTAAGACCCCCATAGTGTCTCGATGTCCACAGTAAGATCCCCATAGCCTCCCCATGTTCATGATAAGACCCCCATAGCCTCCCCAAGTGCAGCAAAACATTCCATATAAATAACTTAAAAAAAGAACACCAAATACTCACCTTGGTCCTGTTCCCCGGCACTCTGCTTCTGTTCCTGTCTCTGGTGTGCTGACTCTCCACAGTACATAGCTGACATCATGAAATTACATCATCGCGTCAGCTGTTTCACATGCTGATTGGTTGACCAACGTAGTCAGCGTGGATATAGACAGCGGAGACGGCGAGTGGGCGCGCACAGTACGGACTGTGGGCCACTGTTTTCAGCTCATCAACTGTCTCGGTCCGCGGGCCGAACTGAGACAGTCAGAGGGCTGGATTTGGCCCGTGGGCTGCACTTTGCCCATGTCTGCCATAGAGTATTATGTCCAAACGTAATATAATTGCTTCACAAACCTTACAAAAAGTATGAAGTCCCATAGCACCACCACAGAATAATATTGTCACCACAGCCTTCCATAAAGTATATCCACCACAGCCCACAATATACAGTATGTGGACCCCACAGCCCCCATACAGTATGATGTCCCCCATAAGCATCCCATATAGTATGATGGTCACCACAGCCCACAACATAAAATAATGTACTCCATAGACCTCCAGACAGTATGATGTCCACCACAACCACCATACACAGTAAGATGGTCCCCCACAGCCACCCCACACAATATGATAGATTCTCCATACATATGATGGTATACAAAGATCTCCCACAGCCCCAATACTGTATGAAAGTCCCCACACAGCTTCCCATATAATATGATGGTGCCCCTCACAGCCCCCCATATAGTATGATAGTCCCT
This sequence comes from Ranitomeya imitator, assembly GCF_032444005.1. NCBI lineage: Eukaryota > Metazoa > Chordata > Amphibia > Anura > Dendrobatidae > Ranitomeya > Ranitomeya imitator. The sequence goes on along the minus strand of NC_091282.1, from coordinate 418,001,852 downwards.
CCAACAGCCCCCTTTATAGTATGATGGTCCCCCCAACACCTTCCCATATAGTATGATGGTACACCTCACAACTCTTTATATATTATGATGGTAGACCTCACAGCCCCTATGTAGTATGATGATCCACTTTGCAGCCCCCCATATAGTATGATGGTCCCTCCAACAGCCCCTGTTATAGTATGATGTTCCCCCCAACACCATCCCTTGGCTCAGCCACTACTGGTCGCCATTAATAATGAAGATTACTGCTCTTGGCTCAGCCAGCATTGGTCGCCATTAATAATAAGGATTACTGCTTTTGGCTCAGCCAGCACTGGTCGCCATTAAGGCTCAAAAACAACGCATTGCACACGGACCAATGTTTCTCTATGGGGCAGCTTCCATCAGCCGCATATTTCTTGGCCGTATTTTACGAGCTGAGAAAATCACAGCACGCTGTGATTGTCAGCGTATTCCTCCAAAAATATGCCACTGAAAGTCTATGGGGGCGAGAAAAATACGGATTACACACAGACCACACGTCTGCCTTGCGAGAAATACACACCGGTGTCCTACAGAAAAGCCGGTAATTCAGTGCGGTGTACAGTAAAAACACACTGACAGGTTAGAATAGAATAGATAAAGTAAATGTCTACACACAGAATAAGTATATATATATATATATATATATATATACTGTATACTGTATGTATATATATATTTATATATGTCATTGACACGCACATATATACTGTATATATATATTTATATTTACTACAGAGCTAAATTGCATAAAAGCCGGTAATTCAATTGCTTTTGCTAACTCCTTATCAAACCCGACAGGATATGAGACATGGTTTACATGCAGTAAACCATTTCATATCCGTTATATTGGCCTCCCTCCTCAGGCCAACAGCACAAGCCCCTATCACAGACATTTGTGCTGATGACCTGGCCTCCCACTTTATAGAGAAAATAGACAATATCCATCAGGAAATCTGCTCCCAGTCACCAAGTTCAATGACTCCCATCCCTCCCTGCATTTCCCCTGGCTCACTCTCCACATTCGATCCCATCACAGAAGAAGAAGTCTCCAGGCTCCTCTCCTCTTCTCGTCCGACTACATGCACCACCGACCCCATTCCCTCACATCTCCTCCAGTCTCTCTCTCCAGTCGTCACAACTCACCTAACTACAATTTTTAATCTCTCCCTATCCTATGGCATTTTCCCCTCCTCCTTCAAACACTCTATCATTACTCCATTACTAAAGAAACCCACCCTCGACCCATCCTGCACAAACAACTACAGACCAGTCTCCAATCTCCCCTTCATCTCTAAACTCTTGGAGCACCTGATATACTCCTGCCTTACCTGTTACCTTTCCACTCACTCCCTCGTAGACCCTTCACAGTCCGGTTTCCACCCCCTACCTTCGACAGAAACTGCACTCATCAAAGTGACCAATGACCTTCTGACAGCAAAACGTAACTGTGACCACTCTCTGCTCATTCTTCTCGACCTTTCTGCAACTGTCGACACTGTTGACCACCCACTCCTACTCTCTAGGCTCCAGGCACTAGGCATTAAGGACACTGCTCTCTCCTGGTTCTCCTCCTATCTTTCTGACCGCTCCTTCAGTGTTCTGCTCTCTGGCTCCACTTCATCTCCTCTTCCTCTCACTGTCGGGGTATCTCAGGGCTCAGTCCTTGGCCCCCTTCTCTTCTCTCTCTACACGGCCCCAATTGGACAGACCATCAGCAGATTTGGCTTTCAGTACCATCTTTATGCCGATGACACACAACTATACACATCCTCCCCTGACCTTACCCCCGCTGTACTACAGAACACCACTGACTGTCTGTCCGCAGTCTCTGACATCATGTCTACTCTCTATCTGAAACTCAAACTCTCCAAAACTGAACTTCTTCTGCTCCCACCATCTACTAACCTCCCTAAATTGGACATTTCCCTCTCCTTTGGTGGCACCATAATAACACCCCGGGAGCAGGCGCGCTGTCTGGGTGTTATGTTTGACTCCGATCTCTCCTTCACCTCCCATATACAATCTCTTGCCCGCTCGTGCCGCTTACACCTAAAGAACATCTCTAGATTCCGCCCTTTTTTCACCATGGAAACAACAAAAACCCTCACTGTTGCCCTGATCCACTCCCGCCTGGACTACTGTAATGCTCTCCTAATTGGCCTCCCCCTTACTCGACTTTCCCCTCTCCAGTCTATCCTTAATGCAGCAGCCAGGGTCGTCCATCTGGCTAGTCATTACTCGGACGCGTCCGATCTTCGCCAGTCGTTACACTGGCTGCCCATTCATTACAGGATACAATTCAAAGTACTTGTTCTCACCCACAAAGCTCTCCACAGTGCGGCACCCCCATACATCTCCTCCCTCATTTCGGTCTATCGGCCTAGCCGACCGCTGTGCTCTGCAAATAACTTTCGACTAATCTCTGCACTAATCCGTACCTCCCACTCCCGACTCTAAGACTTCTTCCGCGCTGCGCCAATCCTGTGGAATGCTCTTCCCCAAGATATTAGGACCATTCACAATTTGCATAGTTTTAGGCGCTCGCTCAAAACACATTTGTTCAGAGCGGCCTATCACATTCAGTAATCAAAGTCATTTTATGTTTGTGTGTGTGTAGCCCATTTACTATCTCCATCTATTCCCCAACCCCTGAAGATGGCTGGACCATCATTGTAAATACATCATTGTAAATACACACCTGTACTTTGTATCTCTCCCACATCATTGTAGAGTGTAAGCTCTCACAAACAGGGTCATCTTATTTCGCTTTAATTATTGTATTGTTAACGTTGTTACTGATGACTGTTGTGTTTGAAACTGTTAAACTGTAAAGCGCTGCGGAATATGTTGGCACTATATAAATAAAGATTATTATTATATTTTTACATATTCCTCACTAATAATGTTAGTAGTTTGTGTGTGCAAAATTTTGGAGCTCTAAGTGTTTAAATAAAGGGTTAAATCACGGAAAAAAATGGCGTGGGCTCCCGTGCAATTTTCTCCGCCAAAGTGGGAAAGGCAGTGACTGAGGGCAGATATTAATAGCCTAGAGAGGGACCATGGTTATTGCCACTCCCTGGCTAAAAACATCTGCCCCCAGCCACCCTAGAAAAGGCAAATCTGTAAGATGCGCCTATTCTGGCACTTAGCCACTCTCTTCGCACTCCCCTGTAGCGGTGGGATATGGGTGACATTAACCCTTTATTACCCCATATCCCACCGCTACAGGGGAGTGGGAAGAGAGTGGCTAAGTGCCAGAATAGGCGCATCTTACAGATTTGCCTTTTCTAGGGTGGCTGGGGGCAGATGTTTTTTAGCCAGGGAGTGGCAATAACCATGGTCCCATGAAGTACAATATGTCATGAGAAAACATTGTCAGAATCATCAGAATCCATTAAATATTCCAGAGTTATAACCTCATCAAGTGACAGTGGTCAGAATTGTAAAAATTGGCCCAGTCATTAACGCGCAAACCACCCTTGGGGGTAAAGGAGTTAAAATACTTTATTCTTAATGTGTGTGTGTGTATTTTTAATCCTTTACTAATATTGGATTAATAATGGATAGGTGTCTTATTGACATCTCTCCATTATTAACCAGGCTTAATGTCACCTTTGGAGAGCACCTGATATGCCTAAACATTGAAACCCCCCACAAGTGACACCATTTTGGAAAGTAGAACTCCTAAGGAACTTACATAGATGTGTTGTGAGCATTTGTGCTTCACAGAAGTTTATAATGTAAGAAAAAAAAATCATATTTTTCGACAAAAATTATTTTTTAGCCCCGTTTTGTATTTTCCCAAGGGTAACAGAAGAAATTGGACCCCAAAAGTTGTTGTCCAATTTGTCCAATGTAATCCAAACCCTAACTTTAGCCCCAACCCTAACTTTAGCCCCAACCCTAACCCTAACTTTAGCCCCAACCCTAACTGTAGCCCCAACCCTAACTGTAGCCCTATCCCTAACTGTAGCCTCAACCCTATCCCTAATCCTAATGGGAAAATGGAAATATTTTTTATTTTATTTTATTATTTTTCCCTAACTAAGAAGGGTTTGATTTACTATTTATAGCTTTTTTTAGTGGATTTTTATGGTTGGCAACTGTCACACACAAAAAGATGCTTTTTATTGCAAAAAATAGTTTTTGTGTCTCCACATTTTTAGAGCTATTATTTTTCTATATTTTGGTTCACAGAGTCATGTGAGGTCTTGTTTTTTTGCGGGACGAGTTGACGTATTTATTGGTACCATTTTCGGGCAAGTGACATTCTTTTCTTTTGGGGGAGGCATTTATACCATTCCACGTTTGGTAAAATTGATAAAGCAGTTTTATTCTTTGGGTCAGTACGATTCCAGCGATACCTCATTTATATCAATTTGTATGTTTTGGCGCTTTTATACGATAAAAACTATTTTATATAAAAAATAATTATTTTTACATCACTTTATTCTGCGGACTATAACTCTTTTACTTTTTCGCTAACGATGCTGTATGGCAGCTCGTTTTTTGCAGGACAAGATGTTTTCAGCGGTACCATGATTATTTATATCTGTCTTTTTGATCGTGTGTTATTCCACTTTTTGTTCGGCGGTATGATAATAAAGCGTTGTTTTTGCCTTGTTTTTTTTTTTACGGTGGTCACTGAAGGGGTTAACTAGTGGGACCGTTTTATAGGTCGGGTTGTTACGGACACAGCGATACTAAATATGTGTACTTTAATTTATTTTTGATTTAGATAAAGAAATGTATTTATTGGAACAATTTTTTTTTTTTCTTTACTTAAGAAATTATTTTATTACACATGTAAATATTATTTTTTTTTTTGCTTTTTTACTTTGTCCCAGGGTGGGACATCATGCTATTGTGTCAGATCGCTGATCTGACACTTTGCACAGCACTGTGTCAGATCAGCGATCGGACAGGCAGTGCAGGAGGCTTGCTGGCGCCTATTCTCAGCAGGCGCTTGCAAACCACCTCCCTGCAGGACCCGGAAGGAGCCCCGCGGCCATTTTGCATCCGGGGCCTGCAGAGAGGAGACGCTCGGAGCAATGCGATCACATTGCGCTGTTCCGAGGGTCTCAAGGAAGCATGTAGGGAGGCCCCTCCCTGCGTGATGCTTCCCAATGTTGCCGAAACGCTGGGATCATGTTTGATCGCAGTGTTCCGGGGGTTAATGTGCCAGGAGCGGTCCGTGATCGCTCCTGGCACATATTGACGGATGTCAGCTGTGATAATCACGATCAGCCGCACTCCCTCCGTGATCGGTGGTGACTTACTATCCCGTCAGTGGTCATAGGGGCCCAAACCACCTCGATGGTGATTGTTACAGAACCCCCAGCACCAAGAATGTTATGCAGTATATGTATGTATAATAGTTTCCATGTGAAATGCATCAGTCCACAGGCTGCGCCCCTGGACAAGTTATTTTCTTTCTGACCTCCCCCCACCTTTGTAATTCCCACAGTAAATATCGGCAGGCTCCGGCCCCCTGCGGCTATTGTAATGTATGTCTGGCCTGCTGTTTTCCTATTGGCCTGCCCTGTGTATCTGTGTTATATATTCTGTGTGCTGTAAATAAAGGGTGTTCTTAGACTGGAAATACGTGGAGAAGCAGTTAGCTTTTATATGCTCTCATGTAATCAAGAAATTCCTGCCAGCGTCCTTCATTCAGAATCTAGCAAAAGCAGAGTGGACCTCCTGAAACACGGGGGATGCTGAAAGAGGGACTCCAGCACAGTAGACCCCGTTACACTGGTGGCAGACAGCGGGATGTGATACCCCTTCTACAGGAGGAAAGGAATGAATGGAAGACTACTAACAGAAGTTAAAGAGGACTACATTAAAAGATCTGGTGGAAGCCCGAGGGTTAATCGCCAGCAACAAAACAAAAGCGGATTTGATAGCAGCCATCATGGAACACGACAGTGCAGCACCCCCCAATGTGAACGTGGAGGAGACTGAATTCCAGAGGGAGGTAAAGAACAGACTGGTGTTCTATGGCCCAAACCCTGCAGTAGAGATCATACGAGAGGTGATGGCTGATGTGCGTACTGATCTGAAGGAAGAGATGGCCGAGCGGACCATGATAGAGCTAACCAAGATGGAGATGGCAGAGCGGACCAAAGTGGAGCTGGCCAAGATGGAGATGGCAGAGCGGAGAGAGGAGAGTCAGCGAGCAAGGGGAGCTCTGGCCTCCGCCCAGGTACCTTCAACAGTAAGCCAGTATAATGAGTTCCGACAGTTGGGGGAGGCAGAGGAAGATATTGATGGCTTTCTGCAGGACTTTGAGCGGCAGTGTGCCCTTCATCAAGTGAAGCCGGAGGAACGGGTTCAGATTCTGGCCAGCAACCTGACAGGCCGGGCAGCAGACACCTATCGCACGGTACCCGATGAGGACTGTATGGACTATAAGCAGATCATAGAAGTGATCTTGGCCCAGTATGCGCTGACACCAGAGGCATACCGCCAAAAGTTCGGCGGACTTATAAAATGAGTAACCGATACCCATGCTGAATGGGCCTGTAAATTACGGCGGTCACTGCTACAGTGGGTACAAGGGAGCCAAGCAACCACTAAGGAGGACGTCCTCCAGCTCTTCTTGTTAGAACGATTCTTTAATGGACTAAACCCCGAGACACAGGAATGGCTTCGGGACAGGCGGCCAATGACTCTTGAGGAAGCCGCTCGTCTGGCCGATGAACATCATGACACCAGGAGGCCTCAGTTGTCCGGATCAAAGATGGTCACTAGGGGTCCGCCCAACCGGACTTAGCATGCCCAGTGGCCAAAGGCAGGAACAGCTACCTTCCCCCGGGCCGCTGTACACTGCTACCAAGGTGAAGCTGACCCGGCATTGGGGGCTACAACTAACCAAGGGGTGGAAGACATGGAGGAAGTGCTGCATGAAGTAGACCCCGTGCAGGCAGCCCGGGCAGATAATCGACAACAGCATCGACAAGTCGTGTGGGTTAATGGGAAACGCATGCAGGGACTAAGAGGTTCCGGAGCAACTTTGACCCTTGTGAAGCCTCATCTCGTCCGGGACCAAGAGAAGACGGACCAGACAGTGGCAGTCCGTGTAGCAGGGGGAGCCATACATCGACTGAACACTGCCAGGATTCACCTGAACTGGGGAGTTGGGGATGGCCTTGTTGAGGTCGGCTTGATGGAGGATTTGCCTGCAGATGTTTTGCTGGGAAATGACTTGGGGCCCATGTTGTCTGCCTTCTCGGTTGCCCCTCTGGCTGAGACATATCCTGTGACCACCCGGAGACAAGCTCGAGCTGCGGAGGCAGAATCACACTCAGAGGAGGTCCAGGTAAGACATCCCAGCCGTTCACGTATTCCCATAGCCAGACACATTTCTTGGGCCACCCCAGATGAATTTAAGAGGGAGTTACTTGAGGATCCTTCATTGGAGGGATATCGTGGGAAGGCACAGGAGGGGAGAGGGGTACTGGAAAGGGAACAGTTTATATGGAAGCAGGGACTCCTCTACCGGATCACAGAGCAGCACCACACAGGGACGACCCCCACTATAAAACGACAGCTGGTAGTTCCCAAGAAGTATAGGCAGGAGTTACTGCGAATCTCTCATGACATACCCTTGGCCGTGCACTTCGGCGTCAGTCGCACCAGGCATCGTCTGACACAAAACTTCTTTTGGCCGGGGGTAACCTATGATGTTCGTCAATACTGCCAGACCTGTGACAGTTGCCAGCGCATTGGCAAGAGGGGAGATCGATGCAAGGCCAAATTACGCCCCCTCCCCATTGTGGAGGAACCATTTAGCCGAGTAGCGGTCGATCTGATAGGGCCGTTAGCCAAACCCAGTCCGTCAGGGAAAAGGTATATATTGACAGTGGTAGATTATGCCACACGGTATCTAGAGGCGGTTGCGTTACCTAACATACTGGCAGAGACGGTGGCAGCTGCCCTTCTCCAGGTTTTCTCACGGGTTGGATTTCCCCGGGAGATTATCTCAGACCAGGGTACCCAGTTTACAGCAGAGGTGACCAAACAACTGTGGAAGCTGTGCGGCGTAAAGTCCATTAGATGCGTCCCGTACCACCCGCAAACCAATGGGTTGTGTGAACGCTTTAACGGGACATTAAAACAACTCATTGGGACTTTTACCAGGACCTACAGGGACTGGGAGAAATTCTTGCCTCACCTCCTGTTTACCTATCGAGAGGTGCCCCAAGAATGCCCCAAGAGGAAGGATAACATCCGAAACGTGCGTTGGGGTGTGTGCGCACATCCCAGGAGTCCCTGCATCTGTTGCCAGTTGAAACAAGGTTTAGTTAATATGGTATTTTTCCATCTATAGCCTATTTTTAGGTCTGGTATATGCGATTGCTCTCAAATTTTTGGAGTATTCCTTACTATATCCATAGCAATGTAGTGTCATCTAGGTAACTTCTCCTACACCGTGATGAGTTGACGGGGAGTCTATTATTTATTTAATACCGTATGCGGGGTATTTCTGGTATGTGCGCACACCGTTTCGTTTTTTACCATTGTTATTTTTGGGTCACTTGTATTGCATGCTATCCCCTATCCTGATAGCCATTTGTCTTTGTCATTATTTGTTAATAAAGAATTTTCATTTTTATATATTACATGGGCTTCTTTGGTCATTTCTTTTGGCTTGTTAGCCTTGTTTTTTGCTTCATTATTTCACTAGCAACTAGCCCTTATTGTGTAGTCCGTTGTGTGCAGCTGGCTATCCATTATGGTTGATCTTTTCTAAACATTTAAACATTTATATATTTATATGTTGCCATGCCGACTGCTTTTGCAAGTATCTTCCTCTCTCATGTAATCAAGAAATTCCTGCCAGCGTCCTTCATTCAGAATCTAGCAAAAGCAGAGTGGACCTCCTGAAACACGGGGGGTGCTGAAAGAGGGACTCCAGCACAGTAGACCCCGTTACAGGGGTTAATGAAATAACTAAACACATAGGGTTTTATTATCTTTATTGTACGCTCAATCCAACTGATGACCCTCATTCTCCTGTAAAAAAAGGAAAATAAAAAAGCAACAATATCCCATACCTGTCCGCCGTACAGTCATGTCCCACGCTGTAAATCCATCTGAAGGGGCTAAATACAGTTACAACCAGGAGTGGTGCTAATGCGACTGCTCCTGGCTGTAAGGCTGCCGTCACACCAGCAGTATTTGGTCAGTATTTTACATCAGTATTTGTAAGCCAAATCCAGGAGTGGAACAATTAGAGCACTGTTCCCCAAGTCCAGTCCTCAAGAGCCACCAACAGGTCATGTTTTCAAGATTTCCTTAGTATTGCACAAGTGATAATTGCATCACCTGGACAGGCGATAATTCCATCACCTGTGCAATACTAAGGAAATCCTGATAACATGACCTGTTGGTGGCTCTTGTGGACCGGGCTTGGGGAACGCTTAATTAGAGGAAAAGTATGATAGAAACATTTGCACCACTTCTGCATATATCACCCACTCCTGGTTTTGGCTTACAAACACTGACCAAATACTGCTAGTGTGACAGCAGCCTAAGTTCCCGCCACTGCACAGGGGGAATCTCGAACCACCTCCGCTGCGGTCTCTCATTCTCCTCCAGATGCAGTGGAGCCTGTTCAGCAGAGACATCGGTCCCAGCACCTGGCTCAGACAGATACTGCGCGTTTGGTTACTGCTGGCCTTCCAGGTTCAGCCATTATAACCAGTACTGTTCAGCGGCGAGCAGGTGCTCCTGGGACTAAGTCCTGCTTTTCTCCTTCTGAGCATGCCCAAGGGAACACCTCTCATTGGAGGTCGGGAGTCACACACTCAGGTCCTGTAGCAGCTCCTATTGGTCCACTAGGAAGGTCCTGGAGAGCTACAGCTATAAAAGGTTTGCATGGCCGCACGGCCATGCGCTAGTATAAACATGTTATTGTGTGTGTGTGGTTGTATGCCTGTTCTGGTAAATGCTCCTTAATCTTTCCCATTCCTAGTGATGTTGAATGCTCACGAATGTTGGAGTTAACTAGCGCCTGACAGGGCTAATCTATAAACAAGAGCACGATCTGTTCTGCGTCTAACCAGCAGTGACTGCCAGTGCGGTGCTGTACGCACTCTAAGCGGCTATCTTCTATTACTCCTGACAAACGGTCAGTGTAGGGTGGGAACTCCTGCTTGATCTCTGCATCTGACTCAGGGCGTCCTCAGGCGCGGGCTCAAAAGCCACCGAAGGTCAGAGCGGGATCAATCACCAGCATAGTGGGGGTGAATTGCAGGGATCCCACTAGTATTCATTTGCTGCTCCCTGTGACTGCTAACAGGGCACAGCGTTTCCTTGATTCCCTGCGAGTCTGTGAAGCAACAGAGTTCGCTCCTGTACAGACCGGGTGACGGAACCCGTGTCTATTCTGGCGTAGTACCACCATATAGTGCTGCCATTACCTAGCAGCAGGTTCCACTCCTGCACGGTGGATCCCGAGCTGCGAACGCACCTTTACTATCGTTATATTTACTCGGTGCATTCCGCCAGCCCTAACAGTAATAGACTGGGGAATGAATGAAATGAAGGTAACGTAGCTTTGGGAACTTGCAGTGCTGTCACCGAAGCTGCGCCGCCTGGTGTCATAAACTTATTTGAACTGTAGCGTGGGAATTTTTCTGAATATTTGCTCACGCTACAGTTCAAATGAGTTTATGCCACCAGGGAACGCCGCTTCGGTGACAGCACCGCAAGTTCCGGAAGCTACGTTACCTTCATTTCATTATATCCCAGTCTCTTACAGCCAGGTGCAGTCGCATTAGCACCGCTCCTGGTTGTAACTGTATTTAACCCCTTCAGATGGATTTACAGCGTGGGACATGACTGTACAGCGGACAGGTATGGGATTTGTTGCTTTTTTATTTTCCTTTTTTTACAGGAGAACGAGGGTCGTCAATTGGATTGAGCATACAATAAAGATAATAAAACCCCATGTGTTCATTTATTTAAAATGTAAACTATGTCTCAAATCATGTCGGGTTTAGGAAGGAATTAGCAAAGCCGGCAATTGAATTACCGGCTTTTAAGCTATCTAGCGCTGGATGAAATATTAATATATATACATATATGTGTCTCACTGACATATATATACTGTATGTAAACCATGTCACATATCATGTCGGGTTTTGGAAGGAGATAGCAAAAGTCGGCAATTGAATTACCGGCTTTTAAGCTATCTCGCGCTGGATGAAATATTAATATATATATATATATATATATATATATGTCTGTCTCACTAACATATATATATATATATATATACAGTGGGGCAAAAAAGTATTTAGTCAGTCAGCAATAGTGCAAGTTCCACCACTTAAAAAGATGAGAGGCGTCTGTAATTTACATCATAGGTAGACCTCAACTATGGGAGACAAACTGAGAAAAAAAAATCCAGAAAATCACATTGTCTGTTTTTTTAACATTTTATTTGCATATTATGGTGGAAAATAAGTATTTGGTCAGAAACAAAATTTCATCTCAATACTTTGTAATATATCCTTTGTTGGCAATGACAGAGGTCAAACGTTTTCTGTAAGTCTTCACAAGGTTGCCACACACTGTTGTTGGTATGTTGGCCCATTCCTCCATGCAGATCTCCTCTAGAGCAGTGATGTTTTTGGCTTTTCACTTGGCAACACGGACTTTCAACTCCCTCCAAAGGTTTTCTATAGGGTTGAGATCTGGAGACTGGCTAGGCCACTCCAGGACCTTGAAATGCTTCTTACGAAGCCACTCCTTCGTTGCCCTGGCGGTGTGCTTTGGATCATTGTCATGTTGAAAGACCCAGCCACATTTCATCTTCAATGCCCTTGCTGATGGAAGGAGGTTTGCACTCAAAATATCACGATACACGGCCCCATTCATTCTTTCATGTACCCGGATCAGTCGTCCTGGCCCCTTTGCAGAGAAACAGCCCCAAAACATGATGTTTTCACCACCATGCTTTACAGTAGGTATGGTGTTTGATGGATGCAACTCAGTATTCTTTTTCCTCCAAACACGACAAGTTGTGTTTCTACCAAACAGTTCCAGTTTGGTTTCATCAGACCATAGGACATTCTCCCAAAACTCCTCTGGATCATCCAAATGCTCTCTAGCAAACTTCAGATGGGCCCGGACATGTACTGGCTTAAGCAGTGGGACACGTCTGGCACTGCAGGATCTGAGTCCATGGTGGCGTAGTGTGTTACTTATGGTAGGCCTTGTTACATTGGTCCCAGCTCTCTGCAGTTTATTCACTAGGTCCCCCCGCGTGGTTCTGGGATTTTTGCTCACCGTTCTTGTGATCATTCTGAGCCCACGGGGTGGGATTTTGCGTGGAGCCCCAGATCGAGGGAGATTATCAGTGGTCTTGTATGTCTTCCATTTTTTAATTATTGCTCCCACTGTTGATTTCTTCACTCCAAGCTGGTTGGCTATTGCAGATTCAGTCTTCCCAGCCTGGTGCAGGGCTACAATTTTGTTTCTGGTGTCCTTTGACAGCTCTTTGGTCTTCACCATAGTGGAGTTTGGAGTCAGACTGTTTGAGGGTGTGCACAGGTGTCTTTTTATACTGATAACAAGTTTAAACAGGTGCCATTACTACAGGTAATGAGTGGAGGAAAGAGGAGACTCTTAAAGAAGAAGTTACAGGTCTGTGAGAGCCAGAAATCTTGATTGTTTGTTTCTGACCAAATACTTATTTTCCACCATAAAATGCAAAAAAAATGATAAAAAAACAGACAATGTGATTTTCTGGATTTTTTTTTCTCAGTTTGTCTCCCATAGTTGAGGTCTACCTATGATGTAAATTACAGACGCCTCTCATCTTTTTAAGTGGTGGAACTTGCACTATTGCTGACTGACTAAATACTTTTTTGCCCCACTGTATATAAATAGACAGTACATATGCTTTTAGTATTTTTTGAGCACATGGATCCCTTGTATATCCGTATGTCGGGTTTGCAAGCCTGCGAGAAAATCTCGCAGTACGGATGCCATACGGATTACATACGGAGGATGCCATGCGCAAAATACGCTGACACACCCTGCCTACGGAGGAGGTACGGACCACTATTTTGGGACTTTTCTGCGTATTACGGCTGTAAATTACGGACCGTATTTTTATACACTGAGTGTGACGCCGGCCTAATAATGAGGATTACTGATCTTGGCTCAGCCAGCACTGGTCGCCATAAATAATGAGGATTACTGCATATGGCTCAGCCAGCACTGGTCGCCATAAATAATGAGGATTACTGCTCTTGGCTCAGCCAGCACTGGTCGCCATTAATAATGAGGATTACTGCTTGTGGCTCAGCCAGCACTGGTCGCCATAAATAATGAGGATTACTGCATATGGCTCAGCCAGCACTGGTCGCCATAAATAATGAGGATTACTGCCCTTGGCTCAGCCAGCACTGGTCGCCATTAACAATGAGGATTACTGCTTGTGGCTCAGCCAGCACTGGCCGCCATTAATAATGAGGATTACTGCTCTGGCTCAGCCAGCACTGGCCGCCATTAATAATGAGGATTACTGCTCTGGCTCAGCCAGCACTGGTCGCCATTAATAATGAGGATTACTGCTCTGGCTCAGCGAGCACTGGTCGCCATTAATAATGAGGATTACTGCTCTGGCTCAGCGAGCACTGGTCGCCATTAATAATGAGGATTACTGCTCTGGCTCAGCCAGCACTGGTCGCCATTAATAATGAGGATTACTGCTCTGGCTCAGCCAGCACTGGTCGCCATTAATAATGAGGATTACTGCTCTGGCTCAGCGAGCACTGGTCGCAATTAATAATGAGGATTACTGCTCTAGGCTCAGCCAGCACTGGTCGCCATTAATAATGAGGATTACTGCTCTGGCTCAGCCAGCACTGGTCGCCATTAATAATGAGGATTACTGCTCTGGCTCAGCGAGCACTGGTCGCCATTAATAATGAGGATTACTGCTCTAGGCTCAGCCAGCACTGGTCGCCATTAATAATGAGGATTACTGCTCTGGCTCAGCGAGCACTGGTCGCCATTAATAATGAGGATTACTGCTCTAGGCTCAGCCAGCACTGGTTGCAATTAATAATGAGGATTACTGCTCTAGGCTCAGCCAGCACTGGTCGCCATTAATAATGAGGATTACTGCTCTGGCTCAGCCAGCACTGGTCGCCATTAATAATGAGGATTACTGCTCTGGCTCAGCCAGCACTGGTCGCCATTAATAATGAGGATTACTGCTTGTGGCTCAGCCAGCACTGGTCGCCATAAATAATGAGGATTACTGCCCTTGGCTCAGCCAGCACTGGTCGCCATTAACAATGAGGATTACTGCTTGTGGCTCAGCCAGCACTGGTCGCCATTAATAATGAGGATTACTGCTCTGGCTCAGCCAGCACTGGCCGCCATTAATAATGAGGATTACTGCTCTGGCTCAGCCAGCACTGGTCGCCATTAATAATGAGGATTACTGCTCTGGCTCAGCGAGCACTGGTCGCAATTAATAATGAGGATTACTGCTCTGGCTCAGCCAGCACTGGTCGCCATTAATAATGAGGATTACTGCTCTGGCTCAGCGAGCACTGGTCGCCATTAATAATGAGGATTACTGCTCTGGCTCAGCCAGCACTGGTCGCCATTAATAATGAGGATTACTGCTCTGGCTCAGCCAGCACTGGTCGCCATTAATAATGAGGATTACTGCTCTGGCTCAGCGAGCACTGGTCGCCATTAATAATGAGGATTACTGCTCTGGCTCAGCCAGCACTGGTCGCCATTAATAATGAGGATTACTGCTCTGGCTCAGCGAGCACTGGTCGCCATTAATAATGAGGATTACTGCTCTGGCTCAGCCAGCACTGGTCGCAATTAATAATGAGGATTACTGCTTGTGGCTCAGCCAGCACTGGTCGCCATTAATAATGAGGATTACTGCTCTGGCTCAGTCAGGACTGGTCGCCATTAATAATGAGGATTACTGCTCTGGCTCAGCCAGCACTGGTCGCCATTAACCCCTTCCCGACCCATGACGCCACGTAGGCGTCATGAAAGTCGGTGCCATTCCGACCCATGACGCCTATGCGGCGTCATGGAAAGATCGCGTCCCTGCAGATCGGGTGAAAGGGTTAACTCCCATTTCACCCGATCTGCTGGGACAGGGGGAGTGGTAGTTTAGCCCAGGGGGGGTGGCTTCACCCCCTCGTGGCTACGATCGCTCTGATTGGCTGTTGAAAGTGAAACTGCCAATCAGAGCGATTTGTAATATTTCACCCATTATAACGGGTGAAATATTACAATCCAGCCATGGCCGATGCTGAAATATCATCGGCCATGGCTGGAAATACTAGTGTGCCCCCACCCCACCCCTCCGATCGCCCCCCCACCCCCCGATCTGGCCGGTACACTGCTCCGGCTCCCCTCCGTCCAGTGCTCCGCTCCCCCCCGTGCTCGTGTCCGCTCCCCCCGTGCTCCAATCACCCCCCCGTGCTCCAATCACCCCCCCCTGCACTCCGATCCACCCCCCCCCCGTGCTCCGTTCCACCCCCCCGTGCTCCATTCCAGCCCCCCCGTGCTCCGTTCCACGCCCCACGTGCTCCGTTCCACCCCTCCCGCGCTCCGATTCCCCCCCCCGTGCTCCGATCCCCCCCCCGTGGTCCCCCCCCACCCTATCATACTTACCGATCCAGCCGTGGTCCCGTCCGTCTTCTCCCGGGCGCCGCCATCTTCCAAAATGGCGGGCGCATGCGCACTGCGCCCGCCGAATCTGCCAGCCGGCAGATTCGTTCCAAAGTGCATTTTGATCACTGAGATATAATCTATCTCAGTGATCAAAATAAAAAAAATAATAAATGACCCCCCCCCCCCCTTTGTCACCCCCATAGGTAGGGACAATAAAAAAATAAAGAAATTTTTTTTTTTCCACTAATGTTAGAATAGGGTTAGGGTTAGGGGTAGGGTTAGGGTTAGGGGTAGGGTTAGGGGTAGGGTTAGGGGTAGGGGTAGGGTTAGGGGTAGGGTTAGGGGTAGGGTTAGGGCTAGGGTTAGGGGTAGGGTTAGGGTTAGGGGTAGGGTTAGGGCTAGGGTTAGGGGTAGGGTTAGGGCTAGGGTTAGGGTTAGGAATGTGCACACGTATTCTGGTCCTCTCCGGATTTTTCCGCTGCGGATTTGATAAATCCGCAGTGCTAAACCGCTGCGGATTTATGGCGGATTTACCGCGTTTTTTTCTGCGCATTTCACTGCGGTTTTACAATTGCGATTTTCTATTGGAGCAGTTGTAAAACCGCTGCGGAATCCGCACAAAGAAGTGACATGCTGCGGAATGTAAACCGCTGCGTTTCCGTGCAGTTTTTCCGCAGCATGTGTACAGCGATTTTTGTTTCCCATAGGTTTACATTGAACTGTACACTCATGGGAAACTGCTGCGGATCCGCAGCGTTTTCCGCAGCGTGTGCACATACCTTTAGAATTAGGCTATGTGCACACGGTGCGGATTTGGCTGCGGATTCGCAGCAGTGTTCCATCAGGTTTACAGTACCATGTAAACATATGAAAAACCAAATCCGCTGTGCCCATGGTGCGGAAAATACCGCGCGGGAACGCTGCGTTGTATTTTCCGCAGCATGTCAATTCTTTGTGCGGATTCCGCAGCGTTTTACACCTGTTCCTCAATAGGAATCCGCAGGTGAAATCCGCACAAAAAACACTGGAAATCCGCGGAAAATCCGCAGGTAAAACACAGTGCCTTTTAACCGCAGATTTTTCAAAAATGGTGCGGAAATATCTCACACGAATCCGCAACGTGGGCACATAGTCTTAGGGTTAGGGTTGGAATTAGGGTTGTGGTTAGGGTTAGGGGTGTGTTGGGGTTAGTGTTGTGGTTAGGGGTGTGTTGGGGTTAGGGTTGTGATTAGGATTATGGCTACAGTTGGGATTAGGGTTAGGGGTGTGTTGGGGTTAGGGTTGTGATTAGGGTTATGGCTACAGTTGGGATTAGGGTTAGGGGTGTGTTGGGGTTAGTGTTGGAGGTAGAATTGAGGGGTTTCCACTGTTTAGGCACATCAGGGGTCTCCAAACGCAACATGGCGCCACCATTGATTCCAGCCAATCTCGTATTCAAAAAGTCAAATGGTGCTCCCTCACTTCCGAGCCCTGACGTGTGCCCAAACAGTGGTTTACCCCCACATATGGGGTACCAGCATACTCAGGACAAACTGCGCAACAATTACTGGGGTCCAATTTCTCCTGTTACCCTTGTGAATCTAAAAAAATGCTTGCTAAAACATAATTTTTGAGGAAAGAAAAATGATTTTTTATTTTCACGGCTCTGCGTTGTAAACGTCTGTGAAGCACTTGGGGGTTCAAAGTGCTCACCACATATCTAGATAAGTTCCTTGGGGGGTCTAGTTTCTAAAATGGGGTCACTTGTGGGGGGTTTCTACTGTTTAGGCACACCAGGGGCTCTGCAAACGCAACGTGACACCCGCAGACCATTCCATCAAAGTCTGCATTTCAAAAGTCACTACTTCCCTTCTGAGCCCCGACGTGTGCCCAAACAGTGGTTTACCCCCACATATGGGGTATCAGCGTACTCAGGAGAAACTGGACAACAACTTTTGGGGTCCAATTTCTCCTGTAACCCTTGGGAAAATAAAAAATTCTGGGCTAAATAATTATTTTTGAGGAAAGAAAACGTATTTATTATTTTCACGGCTCTGCATTATAAACTTCTATGAAGCACTTGGGGGTTCAAAGTGCTCACCACACATCTAGATAAGTTCCTTTCAGGGTCTAGTTTCCAAAATGGGGTCACTTGTGGGGGGTTTCTACTGTTTAGGCACATCAGGGGCTCTGCAAATGCAACGTGACGCCCGCAGAGCATTCCATCAAAGTCTGCATTTCAAAACGTCACTACTTCAATTCCAAGCCCCGGCATGTGCCCAAACAGTAGTTTACCCCCACATATGGGGTATCACCGTACTCAGGAGAAACTGGACAACAAATATTGCGGTCAAATTTCTCCTGTTACCCTTGGGAAAATTAAAAAATTCTGGGCTAAATAATTATTTTTGAGGAAAGAAAACGTATTTATTATTTTCACGGCTCTGCATTATAAACTTCTATGAAGCACTTGGGGGTTCAAAGTGCTCACCACACATCTAGATAAGTTCCTTTGGGGGTCTAGTTTCCAAAATGGGGTCACTTGTGGGGGGTTTCTACTGTTAAGCCACATCAGGGGCTCTGCAAACGCAACGTGACGCCCACAGAGCATTCCATCAAAGTCTGCATTTCAAAACGTCACTACTTCACTTCCGAGCCCCGGCATGTGCCCAAACAGTGATTTACCCCCACATATGGGGTATCAGCGTACTCAGGAGAAACTGGACAACAACTTTTGGGGTCAAATTTCTCCTGTTACCCTTGGGAAAATAAAAAATTGCAGGCTAAAAGATCATTTTTGAGAAAATAATTTTTTTTTTTATTTTCATGGCTCTGCGTTATAAACTTCTGTGAAGCACTTGGGGGTTCAAAGTCCTCACCACACATCTAGATTAGTTCCTTTGGGGGTCTAGTTTCTAAAATGGTGTCATTTCTGGGGGATCTCCAATGTTTAGGCACACAGGGGCTCTCCAAACGTGACATGGTGTCCGCTAATGATTGGAGCTAATTTTCCATTTAAAAAGCCAAATGGCGTGCCATCCCTTCCGAGCCCTGCCGTGCGCCCAAACAGTGGTTTACCCCCACATATGGGGTATCAGCGTACTCAGGACAAACTGGACAACAATATTTGGGGTCCAATTTCTCCTATTATCCTTGGCAAAATAGGAAATTCCAGGCTAAAAATCATTTTTGAGGAAAGAAAAATTATTTTTTATTTTCATGGCTCTGCGTTATAAACTTCTGTGAAGCACCTGGGGGTTTAAAGTGCTCAATATGCATCTAGATAAGTTCCTTGGGGGGTCTAGTTTCCAAAATGGGGTCACTTGTGCGGGAGCTCCAATGTTTAGGCACACAGGGGCTCTCCAAACGCGACATGGTGTCCGCTAACAATTGGAGCTAATTTTCCATTCAAAAAGTCAAATGGCGCGCCTTCTCTTCCGAGCCCTGCCGAGTGCCCAAACAGTGGTTTACCCCCACATATGAGGTATCGGCGTACTCGGGAGAAATTGCCCAACAAATTTTATGATCCATTTTATCCTACTGCCCATGTGAAAATGAAAAAATTGAGGCGAAAAGAATTTTTTTGTGAAAAAAAATTACTTTTTCATTTTTACAGATCAATTTGTGAAGCACCTGAGGGTTTAAAGTGCTCACTAGGCATCTAAATTAGTTCCTTGGGGGGTCTAGTTTCCAAAATGGGGTCACTTGTGGGGGAGCGCCAATGTTTAGGCACACAGGAGCTATCCAAACGCGACATGGTGTCCGCTAACGATGGAAATAATTTTTCATTCAAAAAGTCAAATGGCGCTCCTTCCCTTCCGAGCCTTACCATGTGCCCAAACAGTGGTTTACCTCCACATGTGAGGTATTGGTGTACTCAGGAGAAATTGCCCAACACATTTTAGGATCCATTTTATCCTGTTGCCCATGTGAAAATGAAAAAATTGAGGCTAAAAGAATTTTTTTGTGAAAAAAAAGTACTTTTTCATTTTTACGGATCAATTTGTGAAGCACCTGGGGGTTCAAAGTGCTCACTATGCATCTAGATAAGTTCCTTGGGGTGTCTAGTTTCCAAAATGGGGTCACTTGTGGGGGAGCTCCAATTTTTAGGCACACGGGGGCTCTCCAAACGTGACATGGTGTCCGCTAAAGAGTGGAGCCAATTTTTGATTCAAAAAGTCAAATGGCGCTCCTTCCCTTCCAAGCCCTGCCGTGCGCCAAAACAGTGGTTTACCCCCACATATGAGGTATCAGCGTACTCAGGACAAATTGGACAACAACTTTCGTGGTTCAGTTTCTCCTTTTACCATTGGGAAAATAAAAAAATTGTTGCTAAAAGATAATTTTTGTGACTAAAAAGTTAAATGTTCATTTTTTCCTTCCATGTTGCTTCTGCTGCTGTGAAGCACCTGAAGGGTTAATAAACTTCTTGAATGTGGTTTTGAGTACCTTGAGGGGTGCAGTTTTTAGAATGGTGTCACTTTTGGGTATTTTCAGCCATATAGACCCCTCAAACTGACTTCAAATGTGAGGTGGTCCCTAAAAAAAATGGTTTTGTAAATTTCGTTGTAAAAATGACAAATCGCTGGTCGAATTTTAACCCTTATAACTTCCTAACAAAAAAAAATTTTGTTTCCAAAATTGTGCTGATGTAAAGTAAACATGTGGGAAATGTTATTTATTAACTATTTTGTGTCACATATCTCTCTGGTTTAACAGAATAAAAATTCAAAATGTGAAAATTGCGAAATTTTCAAAATTTTCGCCAAATTTCCGTGTTTATCACAAATAAATGCAGAATTTATTGACCTAAATTTACCACTAACATGAAGCCCAATATGTCACGAAAAAACAATCTCAGAACCGCTAGGATCCGTTGAAGCGTTCCTGAGTTATTACCTCATAAAGGGACACTGGTCAGAATTGCAAAAAACGGCAAGGTCTTTAAGGTCAAAATAGGCTGGGTCTTGAAGGGGTTAATAATGAGGATTACTGCTCTAGGCTCAGCCAGCACTGGTCGCCATTAATAATGAGGATTACTGCTCTGGCTCAGCGAGCACTGGTCGCCATTAATAATGAGGATTACTGCTCTGGCTCAGCCAGCACTGGTCGCCATTAATAATGAGGATTACTGCTCTGGCTCAGCCAGCACTGGTCGCCATTAATAATGAGGATTACTGCTCTGGCTCAGCCAGCACTGGTCGCCATTAATAATGAGGATTACTGCTTGTGGCTCAGCCAGCACTGGTCGCCATAAATAATGAGGATTACTGCCCTTGGCTCAGCCAGCACTGGTCGCCATTAACAATGAGGATTACTGCTCTGGCTCAGCGAGCACTGGTCGCCATTAATAATGAGGATTACTGCTTGTGGCTCAGCCAGCACTGGTCGCCATTAATAATGAGGATTACTGCTCTGGCTCAGCCAGCACTGGCCGCCATTAATAATGAGGATTACTGCTCTGGCTCAGCCAGCACTGGTCGCCATTAATAATGAGGATTACTGCTTGTGGCTCAGCCAGCACTGGTCGCCATTAATAATGAGGATTACTGCTCTGGCTCAGCGAGCACTGGTCGCCATTAATAATGAGGATTACTGCTCTGGCTCAGCCAGCACTGGCCGCCATTAATAATGAGGATTACTGCTCTGGCTCAGCGAGCACTGGTCGCAATTAATAATGAGGATTACTGCTCTGGCTCAGCGAGCACTGGTCGCCATTAATAATGAGGATTACTGCTCTGGCTCAGCGAGCACTGGTCGCCATTAATAATGAGGATTACTGCTCTGGCTCAGCCAGCACTGGTCGCCATTAATAATGAGGATTACTGCTCTGGCTCAGCCAGCACTGGTCGCCATTAATAATGAGGATTACTGCTCTAGGCTCAGCCAGCACTGGTCGCCATTAATAATGAGGATTACTGCTCTGGCTCAGCGAGCACTGGTCGCCATAAATAATGAGGATTACTGCTCTGGCTCAGCGAGCACTGGTCGCCATTAATAATGAGGATTACTGCTCTGGCTCAGCGAGCACTGGTCGCCATTAATAATGAGGATTACTGCTCTGGCTCAGCCAGCACTGGTCGCCATTAATAATGAGGATTACTGCTCTGGCTCAGCGAGCACTGGTCGCCATTAATAATGAGGATTACTGCTCTGGCTCAGCGAGCACTGGTCGCCATTAATAATGAGGATTACTGCTCTGGCTCAGCGAGCACTGGTCGCCATTAATAATGAGGATTACTGCTTGTGGCTCAGCCAGCACTGGTCGCCATTAATAATGAGGATTACTGCTTGTGGCTCAGCGAGCACTGGTCGCCATTAATAATGAGGATTACTGCTTGTGGCTCAGCGAGCACTGGTCGCCATTAATAATGAGGATTACTGCTTGTGGCTCAGCCAGCACTGGTCGCCATTAATAATGAGGATTACTGCTCTGGCTCAGCCAGCACTGGTCGCCATTAATAATGAGGATTACTGCTCTGGCTCAGCCAGCACTGGTCGCCATTAATAATGAGGATTACTGCTTGTGGCTCAGCGAGCACTGGTCGCCATTAATAATGAGGATTACTGCTCTGGCTCAGCCAGCACTGGTCGCCATTAATAATGAGGATTACTGCTCTGGCTCAGCCAGCACTGGTCGCCATTAATAATGAGGATTACTGCTTGTGGCTCAGCCAGCACTGGTCGCCATTAATAATGAGGATTACTGCTCTGGCTCAGCGAGCACTGGTCGCCATTAATAATGAGGATTACTGCTTGTGGCTCAGCCAGCACTGGTCGCCATTAATAATGAGGATTACTGCTCTGGCTCAGCCAGCACTGGTCGCCATTAATAATGAGGATTACTGCTTGTGGCTCAGCCAGCACTGGTCGCCATTAATAATGAGGATTACTGCTCTGGCTCAGCCAGCACTGGTCGCCATTAATAATGAGGATTACTGCTCTGGCTCAGCCAGCACTGGTCGCCATTAATAATGAGGATTACTGCTTGTGGCTCAGCCAGTACTGGTCGCCATTAATAATGAGGATTACTGCTCTGGCTCAGCGAGCACTGGTCGCCATTAATAATGAGGATTACTGCTTGTGGCTCAGCCAGCACAGGTCGCCATTAATAATGAGGATTACTGCTCTGGCTCAGCCAGCACTGGTCGCAATTAATAATGAGGATTACTGCTCTGGCTCAGCCAGCACTGGTCGCCATTAATAATGAGGATTACTGCTCTGGCTCAGCCAGCACTGGTCGCCATTAATAATGAGGATTACTGCTCTGGCTCAGCCAGCACTGGTCGCCATTAATAATGAGGATTACTGCTCTAGGCTCAGCCAGCACTGGTCGCCATTAATAATGATTACTGCTCTGGCTCAGCCAGCACTGGTCGCCATTAATAATGAGGATTACTGCTTGTGGCTCAGCGAGCACTGGTCGCCATTAATAATGAGGATTACTGCTCTGGCTCAGCCAGCACTGGTCGCAATTAATAATGAGGATTACTGCTCTGGCTCAGCCAGCACTGGTCGCCATTAATAATGAGGATTACTGCTTGTGGCTCAGCCAGTACTGGTCGCCATTAATAATGAGGATTACTGCTCTGGCTCAGCGAGCACTGGTCGCCATTAATAATGAGGATTACTGCTTGTGGCTCAGCCAGCACAGGTCGCCATTAATAATGAGGATTACTGCTCTGGCTCAGCCAGCACTGGTCGCAATTAATAATGAGGATTACTGCTCTGGCTCAGCCAGCACTGGTCGCCATTAATAATGAGGATTACTGCTCTGGCTCAGCGAGCACTGGTCGCCATTAATAATGAGGATTACTGCTCTAGGCTCAGCCAGC
Source organism: Ranitomeya imitator (assembly GCF_032444005.1). Lineage (NCBI taxonomy): Eukaryota > Metazoa > Chordata > Amphibia > Anura > Dendrobatidae > Ranitomeya > Ranitomeya imitator. Next base: position 417,978,336 of record NC_091282.1, on the reverse strand, counting down.
ACTGGTCGCCATTAATAATGATTACTGCTCTGGCTCAGCCAGCACTGGTCGCCATTAATAATGAGGATTACTGCTTGTGGCTCAGCGAGCACTGGTCGCCATTAATAATGAGGATTACTGCTCTAGGCTCAGCCAGCACTGGTCGCCATTAATAATGATTACTGCTCTGGCTCAGCCAGCACTGGTCGCCATTAATAATGAGGATTACTGCTCTGGCTCAGCGAGCACTGGTCGCCATTAATAATGAGGATTACTGCTCTGGCTCAGCCAGCACTGGTCGCCATTAATAATGAGGATTACTGCTCTGGCTCAGCCAGCACTGGTCGCAATTAATAATGAGGATTACTGCTCTGGCTCAGCCAGCACTGGTCGCCATTAATAATGAGGATTACTGCTCTGGCTCAGCCAGCACTGGTCGCCATTAGTAATGAGGATTACTGCTCTGGCTCAGCCAGCACTGGTCGCCATTAATAATGAGGATTACTGCTCTGGCTCAGCCAGCACTGGTCGCCATTAATAATGAGGATTACTGCTTGTGGCTCAGCGAGCACTGGTCGCCATTAGTAATGAGGATTACTGCTCTGGCTCAGCCAGCACTGGTCGCCATTTTGTTCTGAATGGGAATTGCTTTTCATGCAATTACCTAATGTCCAGGGTCGGACTGGCCCACCAGAGAACCGGAGGATTCTCCGGTGGGCCCAGGCACTGACACCTGCTGGCATATTGGCCAGCAGCTGCCTAGGGCCCCCACTGCTCCAGGGGCCCCGCAGCCAGTGATGATGGTGCTGGAGGCGATGATGATGATGGTGGTGGGGGCAATGATGATGGTGCTGTAGGCAATGATGATGGTGGTGGGGGCAATGATAATGGTGCTGGAGGCAATGATGATGGTGGTGGGGGCAATGATGATGGTGCTGGGGGCAATGATGGTGGTGCTGGAGGCAATGATGATGGTGGTGGGGGCAATGATGATGGTGGTGGGGGCAATGATGGTGGTACGGGCAATGATGATGGTGGTAGGGGCAATGATGATGATGGTGGTGGGGGCAATGATGATGATGGTGGTAGGGGAGGCAATGATGATGGTGGGGAAGAAAGCAATGATGGTTGTGGTGTAAAGGACAAAGATGGTAGTGGTGGAAAGGACAATGGTGGTGGTGGGGGAGGAGACAATGATGGATGTGGTAATGAGTACAATGGTGGAGGGTGAGAACAATGATGATGGTGGAGGGGGCTGCATTATACCCAATGAGGGGGCTACATTATAATTCTGTGGGGGCTGCATTATTCTCTGAGGGGGCTACATCATACTATTTGAGGGGAGCTGCATTATGCCCTATGAGGGGCTACAGTATATTCTATGGGGGGCTGCCTTATGAGGGGTTGACATTATACTGAGGGGGCTACATTATATTCTCTGGAGGGGCTGCATTAGTATATGTGGGGGCTACATTCTCTCAGGTGGCTACATCATACTATATGAGGGGAGCTGCATTATGCCCTATGAGGGGGCTACAGTATATTCTATGTGGGGTTGCATTATACTCTGAGGATATATTATATTCTGCGGAGGGGCTGCATTATGCCATATGAGGAAGCTACATTATAGTCTATGGGGTGGCTGCATTATACCTTATCAGGGGGTTGCATTATAATTTGTGGGGTGCTGTATTATACCCTATGAGGGAGGGGGGGCTGCATTATAGTCTGTGGGAGGCTACATTATATGCTATGAGGGGGCTACCCCAACCCCTGCTACATAATTAACCCCTTCCCGACCTTTGACGCATACGCTGCGTCATGAAAGTCGGTGCCATTCCGACCCATGACGCAGCATATGCGTCATGGAAAGATCGCGTCCCTGCAGGCCGGGTGAAAGGGTTAACTCCCATTTCACCCGATCTGCAGGGACAGGGGGAGTGGTAGTTTAGCCCAGGGGGGGTGGCTTCACCCCCTCGTGGCTACGATCGCTCTGATTGGCTGTTGAAAGTGAAACTGCCAATCAGAGCGATTTGTAATATTTCACCTAAAAAACTGGTGAAATATTACAATCCAGCCATGGCCGATGCTGCAATATCATCGGCCATGGCTGGAAACACTTATGTGCACCCACCCCACCCCTCCGATCGCCCCCCCAGCCCCCCGATCTGTGGTCCGCTCCCCTCCGTCCTGTGCTCCGCTCCCCCGTCCTCCTGTCCGCTTCCCCGTGCACCAATCACACCCCCTGTGCTGCAATCAAACCCACCCGCACTCCGATCCCCCCCCCGCACACAGCGACCCCCCCCCCGTGCTCCGATCCACCCCCCCCGCACAGCGATCCCTCACCCCGTGCTCCAATCCTTCCCCGTGCTCCAATCCTCCCTCCCGTGTTCCGATCCACCCCCCCCCATGATCCGATCCACCCCCCCGTGCTCCGACGCCCCCCCCGTGCCCTGATCTCCCCCCCCTTATACTTACCTGGCCGCCCGAGGTCCGTCCGTCTTCTTTCCTGGGCGCCGCCATCTTCCAAAATGGCGGGCGCATGTGCAGTGCGCCCGCCGAATCTGCCGGCCGGCAGATTCGTTCCAGAGTGAATTTTGATCACTGAGATATATCCTATCTCAGTGATCAAAATAAAAAAAATAGTAAATGACCCCCCCCTTTGTCACCCCCATAGATAGGGACAATAAAAAAAATAAAGAATTTTTTTTTTTTTCACTAAGGTTGGGGTAAGAACTAGGGTTAGGGGTAGGGTTAGGGGTAGGGTTAGGGGTAGGGTTAGGGGTAGGGTTAGGGGTAGGGGTAGGGTTAGGGCTAGGGGTAGGGGTAGGGTTAGGGCTAGGGTTAGGGTTAGGGGTAGGGTTAGGGCTAGGGTTAGGGTTTCGGTATGTGCACACGTATTCTGGTCCTATGCGGATTTTTCCGCAGCGGATTTGAAAAATCCACAGTGCTAAACCGCTGCCGATTTATCGTGGATTTACCGCGGTTTTTCTGCGCATTTCACTGCGGTTTTACAACTGCGATTTTCTATTGGAGCAGTTCTAAAACCGCTGCGGAATCCGCAGAAAGAAGTGACATGCTGCGGAATGTAAACCGCTGCGTTTCCGTGCAGTTTTTCCGCAGCATGTGTACAGCGATTTTTGGTTCCCATAGGTTCACATTGAACTGTACACTCATGGGAAACTGCTGCGGATCCGCAGCGTTTTCCGCAGCGTGTGCACATACCTTTAGAATTAGGCTATGTGCACACGGTGCGGATTGGCCGCTGCGGATCCGCAGCAGTGTTCCATCGGGTTTACAGTACCATGTAAACATATGAAAAACCAAATCCGCTGTGCCCATGGTGCGGAAAATACCGCGCGGGAACGCTGCGTTGTATTTTCCGCAGCATGCCAATTCTTTGTGCGGATTCCGCAGCGTTTTACACCTGTTCCTCAATAGGAATCCACAGGTGAAATCCGCACAAAAAACACTGGAAATCCACGGTAAATCCACAGGTAAAACGCAGTGCCTTTTACCCGCGGATTTTTCAAAAATGATGCTGAAAAATCTCATACGAATCCGCAACGTTGGCACATAGCCTTAGAGTTGGGTTGGAATTAGGGTTGTGGTTAGGGTTAGGGGTGTGTTGGGGTTAGGGTTGTGGTTAGGGGTGTGTTGGGGTTAGGGTTGTGATTAGGGTTACGGCTACAGTTGGGATAAGGGTTAGGGGTGTGTTGGAGGTAGAATTGAGGGGTTTCCACTGTTTAGGCACTTCAGGGGGTCTCCAAACGCAACATGGCGCCACCATTGATTCCAGCCAATCTTGTATTCAAAAATTCAAATGGTGCTCCCTCACTTCCGAACCCCGACGTGTGCCCAAACAGTGGTTTACCCCCACATATGGGGTACCAGCATACTCAGGACAAACTGCGCAACAATTACTGGGGTCCAATTTCTTCTGTTACCCTTGAGAAAATAAAAAATTGCTTGCTAAAACATCATTTTTGAGGAAAGAAAAATGATTTTTTATTTTCACGGCTCTGCGTTGTAAACGTCTGTGAAGCACTTGGGGGTTCAAAGTGCTCACCACATATCTAGATAAGTTCCTTGGGGGGTCTAGTTTCCAAAATGGGGTCACTTGTGGGGGGTTTCTACTGTTTAGGCACACCAGGGGCTCTGCAAACGCAACGTGACGCCCGCAGATCATTCCATCAAAGTCTGCATTTCAAAAGTCACTACTTCCCTTCTGAGCCCCCACGTGTGCCCAAACAGTGGTTTACCCCCACACATGGGGCATCAGCGTACTCAGGAGAAACTGGACAACAACTTTTGTGGTCCAATTTCTCCTGTAACCCTTGGGAAAATAAAAAATTCTGGGCTAAAAAATTATTTTTGAGGAAAGAAAACGTATTTATTATTTTCACGGCTCTGCGTTATAAACTTCTGTAAAGCACTTGGGGGTTGAAAGTGCTCACCACACATCTAGATAAGTTCCTTTGGGGGTCTAGTTTCCAAAATGGGGTCACTTGTGGGGGGTTTCTACTGTTTAGGCACACCAGGGGCTCTGCAAACGCAATGTGACGCCCGCAGACCATTCCATCAAAGTCTGCATTTCAAAAGTCACTACTTCCCTTCTGAGCCCCCACGTGTGCCCAAACAGTGGTTTACCCCCACACATGGGGTATCAGCGTACTCAGGAGAAACTGGACAACAACTTTTGTGGTCCAATTTCTCCTGTAACCCTTGGGAAAATAAAAAATTCTGGGCTAAAAAATTATTTTTGAGGAAAGAAAACGTATTTATTATTTTCACTGCTCTGTGTTATGAACTTCTGTGAAGCACTTGGGGGTTCAAAGTGCTCACCTCACATCTAGATAAGTTCCTTTCGGGGTCTAGTTTCCAAAATGGGGTCACTTGTGGGGGGTTTCTACTGTTTAGCCACATCAGGGGCTCTGCAAACGCAACGTGACGCCCGCAGAGCATTCCATCAAAGTCTGCATTTCAAAACGTCACTACTTCACTTCCGAGCCCCAGCATGTGCCTAAACAGTGGTTTACCCCCACATATGGGGTATCAGCGTACTCAGGAGAAACTGGACAACAACTTTTGGGGTCAAATTTCTCCTGTTACCCTTGGGAAAATAAAAAATTGCGGGCTAAAATTCATTTTTGAGAAAATAATTTTTTTTTTTTATTTTCATGGCTCTGCGTTATAAACTTCTGTGAAGCACTTGAGGGTTCAAAGTGCTCACTACACATCTAGATTAGTTCCTTTTGGGGTCTAGTTTCCAAAATGGGGTAATTTGTGGGGGATCTCCAATGTTTAGGCACACAGGGGCTCTCCAAACGCGACATGGTGTCCGCTAATGATTGGAGATAATTTTCCATTTAAAAAGCCAAATGGCGTGCCTTCCCTTCTGAGCCCTGCCGTGCGCCCAAACAGTGGTTTACCCCCACATATGGGGTATCTGCATACTCAGGACAAACTGGACAACAACATTTGTGGTCCAATTTCTCCTATTACCATTGGCAAAATAGGAAATTCCAGGCTAAAAAATCATTTTTGAGAAAAGAAAAATTATTTTTTATTTTCATGGCTCTGCATTATAAACTTCTGTGAAGCACCTGGGGGTTTAAAGTGCTCAGTATGCATCTAGATAAGTTCCTTGGGGGGTCTAGTTTCCAAAATGGGGTCACTTGTGGGGGAGCTCCATTGCATAGGCACACAGGGGCTCTCCAAATGCGACATGGTGTCCGCTAACAATTGGAGCTAATTTTCCATTCAAAAAGTTAAAAGGCGCGCCTTCCCTTCCGAGCCCTGCCGTGTGCCCAAACAGTGGTTTACCCCCACATATGAGGTATCGGCGTACTCGGGAGAAATTGCTCAACAAATTTTAGGATCCATTTTATCCTATTGCCCATGTGAAAATGAAAAAATTGAGGCGAAAATAAATTTTTTGTGAAAAAAAAGTACTTTTTCATTTTTACGGATCAATTTGTGAAGCACCTGAGGGTTTAAAGTGCTCACTAGGCATCTAGATAAGTTCCTTGGGGGGTCCAGTTTCCAAAATGGGGTCACTTGTGGGGGAGCTCCAATGTTTAAGCACACAGGGTCTCTCCAAACGCGACATGGTGTCCGCTATCGATGGAGATAATTTTTCATTCAAAAAGTCAAATGGCGCTCCTTCCCTTCCGAGCCTTACCATGTGCCCAAACAGTGGTTTACCCCCACATGTGAAGTATCGGTGTACTCAGGAGAAATTGCCAAACAAATTTTAGGATCCATTTTATCCTGTTGTCCATGTGAAAATGAAAAAATTGAGGCTAAAAGAATTTTTTTGTGAAAAAAAAGTACTTTTTCATTTTTACGGATCAATTTGTGAAGCACCTGGGGGTTTAAAGGGCTCACTATGCATCTAGATAAGTTCCTTGGGGCGTCTAGTTTCCAAAATGGGGTCACTTGTGGGGGAGCTCCAATTTTTAGGCACACGGGGGCTCTCCAAATGTGACATGGTGTCCGCTAAAGAGTGCAGCCAATTTTTCATTCAAAAAGTCAAATGGCGCTCCTTCCCTTCCAAGCCCTGCCGTGCGCCCAAACAGTGGTTTACCCCCACATATGAGGTATCAGCGTACTCAGGACAAATTGGACAACAACGTACGTGGTTCAGTTTCTCCTTTTACCATTGGGAAAATAAAAAAATTGTTGCTGAAAAATCATTTTTGTGACTAAAAAGTTAAATGTTCATTTTTTCCTTCCATGTTGCTTCTGCTGCTGTGAAGCACCTGAAGGGTTAATAAACTTCTTGAATGTGGTTTTGTGCACCTTGAGGGGTGCAGTTTTTAGAATGGTGTCACTTTTGGGTATTTTCAGCCATATAGACCCCTCAAACTGACTTCAAATGTGAGGTGGTCCCTAAAAAAAATGGTTTTGTAAATTTCGTTGTAAAAATGAGAAATCGCTGGTCAAATTTTAACCCTTATAACTTCCTAGCAAAAAAAAATTTTGTTTCCAAAATTGTGCTGATGTAAAGTAGACGTGTGGGAAATGTTATTTATTAACTATTTTGTGTCACATAACTCTCTGGTTTAACAGAATAAAAATTCAAAATGTGAAAATTGCGAAATTTTCAAAATTTTCGCCAAATTTCCGTTTTTATCACAAATAAACACAGAATTTATTGACCTAAATTTACCACTAACATGAAGCCCAATATGTCACGAAAAAACAATCTCAGAACCGCTAGGATCCATTGAAGCGTTCCTGAGTTATTACCTCATAAAGGGACACTGGTCAGAATTGCAAAAAACGGCAAGGTCTTTAAGGTCAAAATAGGCTGGGTCATGAAGGGGTTAAGATGCGTACTACCTTATATTATGCCTGATATTAGCGTGTTTTACCGCACAATTGGTGGTCTTGTATCTATTTCTATGTAGCTACATAGTGGGCCCAAGAATGATTTTCTCTGGTGGGCCCAAGGTGCTCCAGTCCGACGCTGCTAATGTCCCAAATGAAACTAATAACGGAAGGAGTATGTGGCAGTGCCATGGGCAAGATAGGCCCTATGACCTGTTGTTTTCTCCGCTCATGGTGTTGGCACAGCTTCCCATGCCAGCCACAGTGGAGGGCAGAGCACACCCTCCATGAGCAACAAGTCAGCGGCCGGGGGTGGCACCTGGCGCTAGTCATGGCCGCCCCCGTCCTGCCTGTGACAGCACAGCACAAGTTGTGTGACTTTCCCACACACACATGGCCGAGGTGGGCGGCGCAGTGAGGAGGGAGGACCGGGCTTACTGCGCATGAGGAGTGAGGGGCGGGCCCGGCAGTAGTGCGGGCGGTGGGGACTCCGGGGTGACACCCGGGAGCAGGGAGCCACCATGGTGTTTGAGTCTGTGGTGGTGGATGTGCTGAACCGCTTCCTGGGCGACTATGTGGTGAACCTGGACAGCTCGCAGCTGAAGCTGGGCATATGGGGCGGTGAGTGACACACCCGTGTCCGTACATAACAGCGCACTGCTAGGTGATATGTGCCCCCTGGCTGCAGACCCCCGGCCAGCGCATGGACTGACAGGAGGAGTGCCAGCTGTGCCGGGCATGGCTGCCAGGATTGTGTGCCTGATTTATTCCTCACGACCATCTGGCAGCACTGCTGGGCTACGTCCTATTAAGTGGCACATAAGACCTCAGCTGTGGCATGTGCCTGGGCGGTTAGTGTAATAGGACCTCAGCTGTGGCATGTGCCCGGGTGGTTAGTGTAATAGGACCTCAGCTGTGGCATGTGCCCGGGCTGTTAGTGTAATAGGACCTCAGCTGTGGCATGTGCCCTGGCGGTTAGTGTAGTAGGACCTCAGCTGTGGCATGTGCCCGAGCGGTTAGTGTAATAGGACCTCAGTTGTGGCATGTGCCCAAGCGGTTAGTGTAATAGGACCTCAGCTGTGGCATGTGCCCAAGCGGTTAGTGTAATAGGACCTCAGCTGTGGCATGTGCCCTGGCAGTTAGTGTAGTAGGACCTCAGCTGTGGCATGTGCCCAAGCGGTTAGTGTAATAGGACCTCAGCTGTGGCATGTGCCCAAGCGGTTAGTGTAATAGGACCTCAGCTGTGGCATGTGCCCGAGCAGTTAGTGTAGTAGGACCTCAGCTGTGGCATGTGCCCAAGCGGTTAGTGTAATAGGACCTCAGCTGTGGCATGTGCCCTGGCAGTTAGTGTAGTAGGACCTCAGCTGTGGCATGTGCCCGAGCGGTTAGTGTAATAGGACCTCAGCTGTGGCATGTGCCCTGGCGGTTAGTGTGGTAGGACCTCAGCTGTGGCATGTGCCCTGGCGGTTAGTGTGGTAGGACCTCAGCTGTGGCATGTGCCCGGGCGGTTAGTGTAATAGGACCTCAGCTGTGGCATGTGCCCTGGCGGTTAGTGTAGTAGGACCTCAGCTGTGGCATGTGCCCTGGCGGTTAGTGTAGTAGGACCTCAGCTGTGGCATGTGCCCGAGCGGTTAGTGTAATAGGACCTCAGTTGTGGCATGTGCCCAAGCGGTTAGTGTAATAGGACCTCAGCTGTGGCATGTGCCCTGGCGGTTAGTGTAGTAGGACCTCAGCTGTGGCATGTGCCCGAGCGGTTAGTGTAATAGGACCTCAGCTGTGGCATGTGCCCTGGCGGTTAGTGTGGTAGGACCTCAGCTGTGGCATGTGCCCGGGCGGTTAGTGTAGTAGGACCTCAGCTGTGGCATGTGCCCTGGCGGTTAGTGTGGTAGGACCTCAGCTGTGGCATGTGCCCGGGCGGTTAGTGTAATAGGACCTCAGCTGTGGCATGTGCCCTGGCGGTTAGTGTGGTAGGACCTCAGCTGTGGCATGTGCCCTGGCGGTTAGTGTGGTAGGACCTCAGCTGTGGCATGTGCCCGGGCGGTTAGTGTAATAGGACCTCAGCTGTGGCATGTGCCCTGGCGGTTAGTGTAGTAGGACCTCAGCTGTGGCATGTGCCCTGGCGGTTAGTGTAGTAGGACCTCAGCTGTGGCATGTGCCCGGGCGGTTAGTGTAATAGGACCTCAGCTGTGGCATGTGCCCTGGCGGTTAGTGTGGTAGGAGCTCAGCTGTGGCATGTGCCCGGGCGGTTAGTGTAATAGGACCTCAGCTGTGGCATGTGCCCTGGCGGTTAGTGTAATAGGACCTCAGCTGTGGCATGTGCCCTGGCGGTTAGTGTAATAGGACCTCAGCTGTGGCATGTGCCCAAGCGGTTAGTGTAATAGGACCTCAGCTGTGGCATGTGCCCAAGCGGTTAGTGTAATAGGACCTCAGCTGTGGCATGTGCCCTGGCGGTTAGTGTAGTAGGACCTCAGCTGTGGCATGTGCCCAAGCGGTTAATGTAGTAGGACCTCAGCTGTGGCATGTGCCCTGGCGGTTAGTGTAGTAGGACCTCAGCTGTGGCATGTGCCCGAGCGGTTAGTGTAATAGGACCTCAGCTGTGGCATGTGCCCTGGCGGTTAGTGTGGTAGGACCTCAGCTGTGGCATGTGCCCTGGCGGTTAGTGTGGTAGGACCTCAGCTGTGGCATGTGCCCGGGCGGTTAGTGTAATAGGACCTCAGCTGTGGCATGTGCCCTGGCGGTTAGTGTAGTAGGACCTCAGCTGTGGCATGTGCCCTGGCGGTTAGTGTAGTAGGACCTCAGCTGTGGCATGTGCCCGAGCGGTTAGTGTAATAGGACCTCAGTTGTGGCATGTGCCCAAGCGGTTAGTGTAATAGGACCTCAGCTGTGGCATGTGCCCTGGCGGTTAGTGTAGTAGGACCTCAGCTGTGGCATGTGCCCGAGCGGTTAGTGTAATAGGACCTCAGCTGTGGCATGTGCCCTGGCGGTTAGTGTGGTAGGACCTCAGCTGTGGCATGTGCCCGGGCGGTTAGTATAGTAGGACCTCAGCTGTGGCATGTGCCCTGGCGGTTAGTGTGGTAGGACCTCAGCTGTGGCATGTGCCCGGGCGGTTAGTGTAATAGGACCTCAGCTGTGGCATGTGCCCTGGCGGTTAGTGTGGTAGGACCTCAGCTGTGGCATGTGCCCGGGCGGTTAGTGTAATAGGACCTCAGCTGTGGCATGTGCCCTGGCGGTTAGTGTGGTAGGACCTCAGCTGTGGCATGTGCCCGGGCGGTTAGTGTAGTAGGACCTCAGCTGTGGCATGTGCCCTGGCGGTTAGTGTGGTAGGACCTCAGCTGTGGCATGTGCCCGGGCGGTTAGTGTAATAGGACCTCAGCTGTGGCATGTGCCCGGGCGGTTAGTGTAGTAGGACCTCAGCTGTGGCATGTGCCCTGGCGGTTAGTGTGGTAGGACCTCAGCTGTGGCATGTGCCCTGGCGGTTAGTGTAATAGGACCTCAGCTGTGGCATGTGCCCTGGCGGTTAGTGTAGTAGGACCTCAGCTGTGGCATGTGCTCGGGCAGTTAGTGTAGTAGGACCTCAGCTGTGGCATGTGCCCGAGCAGTTAGTGTAATAGGACCTCAGTTGTGGCATGTGCCCGACCGGTTAGTGTAATAGGACCTCAGCTGTGGCATGTGCCCGGGCGGTTAGTGTAGTAGGACCTCAGCTGTGGCATGTGCTCGAGCGGTTAGTGTAATAGGACCTCAGTTGTGGCATGTGCCCGAGCGGTTAATGTAGTAGGACCTCAGCTGTGGCATGTGCCCGGGCGGTTAGTGTAGTAGGACCTCAGCTGTGGCATGTGCTCGGGCGGGTAGTGTAGTAGGACCTCAGCTGTGGCATGTGCCCGAGCGGTTAGTGTAATAGGACCTCAGTTGTGGCATGTGCCCGAGCGGTTAGTGTAATAGAACCTCAGTTGTGGCATGTGCCCGGGCGGTTAGTGTAGTAGGACCTCAGCTGTGGCATGTGCCCGGGCGGTTAGTGTAGTAGGACCTCAGCTGTGGCATGTGCCCTGGCGGTTAGTGTAATAGGACCTCAGCTGTGGCATGTGCCCAGGCGGTTAGCGTACCTGATGTGTCCCAGACACACTAACATGTAAAGCACCGGCCATTAATAACCTCCACGGGTCCTCTTCTCTCCCCGTCACAATCCAGAAAGGAAGAAGATATTGCTTCCTCCATTGTAGTTAATGCGAGACTCTGACACACATGAGGGTGTGGCTTCTCCCATCAGCTACAATGTGGCCGCGCAGGGCATGGCCGTTTCTTCATCTACTCCCTAACTTGATGATGATGTGGTCACTCATCATTATGGTGCTGCCTGATACTCCTCTACTTCCTGTGTGTGACCAGATAGTGGAGGGCCACACAGAAAGTCACCCAGATCACAGGTTGTGCACCCGTCTGTGGAGTAATGGGATGCCATAGTAAGGATCTGTGGATATCTGTATCGGAGACTCAATTTGGGGTCGTTGGACGTTATAGCTGTGCAATGGGCAATGGATCTGGCAGATTATGGTGACTTCCTTTGACAATAGAAGCCACTATACAGCTTCAACAAAGGTTTCTGACACCTATTTTCAGCTGACAGAAGTGATGATAGCGATGCACAAGTGCTGTGGTCCAGTCATTGTTTGCCTTGTACTGCTGTGCAAAGTGTATAGTAGTATGTAGCGTACAGGTAATACAGTAATCACCAGTGACATTATACACAGGAGCTCTGTATATAGTGTACAGGTAATACAGTGATCACCAGTGACATAATACACAGAAGCGCTGTAAATAGTGTCAGTGTAAAGGTAATACAGTGATCATCAGTGACATTATACACAGGAGCTCTGTATATAGTGTACAGGAAATACAGTGATCACCAATGACGTTATACACATGAGATCTGTATATAGTGTCAGTGTACAGGAAATACAGTGATCACCAAGGACATTATACACAGATGCATTATTGTTATGTAGGCAATCCAGTGACACAGTGTGCCAGCAATCAGAGCACATACAGTGATCTGACAATAACCCAAAAACAATAGAACGAGCTCTGAGACGTGGAATCTCTGTAGACCGCAATACCTGAACCTATCCTAAACACAACTAAAGGCAGCTGTGGATTGCGCCTGTCACTACCTATGCAACTCGGCACAGCCTGAGGAGCTGACTAGCCTGAAGATAGAAAAACAAGCCTGACTTGCCTCAGAGAAATACCCCAAAGGAAAAGGCAGCCCCCCACATATAATGACTGTTAGCAAGATGAAAAGACAAACGTAGGGATGAAATAGATTCAGCAAAGTGAGGCCCGATATTCTAGATAGAGCGAGGATAGCAAAGAGAACTTTGCAGTCTACAAAAAACCCTAAAGCAAAAAACCACACAAAGGGGGCAAAAAGACCCACCGTGCCGAACTAACGGCACGGCGGTGCACCCTTTGCGTCTCAGAGCTTCCAGCAAAAACGAATAGACAAGCTGGACAGAAAAAGTAGCAACAAAAGCAAAAAGCACTTACCGTATATACTCGAGTATAAGCCGAGATTTTCAGCCCAAAATTTTGGGCTGAAAGTGCCCCTCTCGGCTTATACTCGAGTCAAGGTGGGTGGCAGGGTCGGCGGGTGAGGGGGAGAGGGCGCTGAGGCATACTTACCTAGTCCCAGCGATCCTCGCGCTGTCCCTGCCGTCCCACGGTCTTCCGTGCTGCAGCTTCTTCCCCTCTTCAGCAGTCACGTGGTACCGCTCATTACAGAAATGAATAAGCGGCTCCACCTCCCATAGGGGTGGAGCCGCCTATTCATTCCTCTAATCAGCGGTGCTGGTGACCGCTGATAGAGAAAGAAGCTGCGGCACCGAAGACCAGGCAGAGGGACAGCGCGAGGATCGCCAGGACTAGGTAAGTATAGCATATTCACCTGTCCTCGTTCCAGCCGCCGAGCGTCGCTCCATCTTCCCGGCCGGCGCCTCCATCTTCCCGGCGTCTGCGCTCTGACTGTTCAGGCAGAGGGCGCGATGACGCATATAGTGTGCGCGGCGCCCTCTGCCTGATCAGTCAGCGCAGAGACGCCGGGAAGATGGAGGCGCCGGAACGAGACGCCGGGAGCTGCAAGCAAGAGAGGTGAGTATGTGGTTTTTTTTTTTTATTGCAGCAGCAGCAGCGGCGGCGGCGGCAGAGATTTATGTGGAGCATCTATGGGGCACAATGAACGGTGCAGAGCACCGTATATGGCACAGCTATGGGGCACAGTGAACGGTGCAGAGCACCGTATATGGCACATCTATGGGGCACAGTGAACGGTGCAGAGCACCGTATATGGCACATCTATGGGGCACAGTCAACGGTGCAGAGCACCGTATATGGCACATCTATGGGGCACAATGAACGGTGCAGAGCACCGTATATGGCACAGCTATGGGGAAATATGAACGGTGCAGAGCACTGTATGGCACAGCTATGGGGAAATAATGATCTATTTTTATTTTTGAAATTCACCGGTAAATGCTGCATTTCCACCCTAGGCTTATACTCGAGTCAATAAGTTTTCCCAGTTTTTTGTGGCAAAATTAGGGGGGTCGGCTTATACTCGGGTCGGCTTATACTCGAGTATATACGGTATCTAAGCAGAGCAGCAGGCCACAGGAAAGATCCAGAAGCTCAGGTCCAACACTGGAACATTGACAAGGAGCAAGGAAGACAGAATCAGGTGGAGTTAAATAACAAAGCAGCCAACGAGCTCACCAGAACACCTGAGGGAGGAAGCTCAGAAGCTGCAGTACCACTTGTGACCACAGGAGTGAATTCAGCCACAGAATTCACAACACATTATATATAGTGTCAGTGTACAGGTGATAGTCATCATTAGTGACATTATACACAGGAGCTCTGTATATAGTATACAGGTAGTACAGTGGCATCATACACCGAAGCTCTGATAAGTATAGTGTACAGGTAATACAGTGACCACCAGTGACATTATACACAGAAGCGCTGTATATAGTGTCAGTTTAAAGGTAATACAGTGACCACCAGTGACATTGTACACAGGAGCTCTGTATATAGTGTACAGTATACAGGTATCATCAGTGGCATTATACACAGGAGCTCTGTCTATAGTGTCAGTGTACAGGTAATACAGTGATCACCAGTGACATTATACACAGAAGCGGTGATAATATTGTATAGTGTACAGGTAATACAGGGATCACCAGTGACTTTGTACACAGGAGCGCTGTATATAGTGTAAAGTATACAGGTATCATCAGAGGCATTATACACAGGAGCTCTGTATATAATGTCAGTGTACAGGTAATACAGTGATCACCGGTGACATTATACACATGAGCTCTGTATATAGTGTACAGGTAATACAGTGATCACCAGTGGCATTATACGCCGGAGCTCTGTATATAGTGTACAGGTAATACAGGCCATTGTTCATGTTACTGCAGCCTCGTCATATTTAATGGCCACTACCTATTGTACAGTGCTGCTCCCTGTATAAGGGTGTCTGTCTGAGTTGGATCCTAGCCAGTTTTTGCTCTTACTTTTTTCCCCATTGATTTCTGTACTGGGTACTCTGCATTTTGGTTTGTTTTCTTTTTAAATTTGCCATTCAGATCCAGACATAAGGACCTTTATATTTAGTGCTATTTTTCATGGTCTTTACCAAGTGGGTAATTGGATAATGACAGTAATGCAGAGAAGCCTAAACACAGTCCCCGAGAGAATCCTGTGACCAACACCTCCTTGGTGAAGACCTCAACATTTAGCAGTAATTATAAGGGTTAGTTCACACTAGGCGTTTTTTCTGCCTTTTTTTTTTTTTTCCTGTAGCAAAATCTGTTCTCTTGGCAGTAAGAAGTTGCAGAAAAAAGCAGGTTTTCCTTGTTTTATTCTTGTTTTTTGCTGCGGTTTTGGCATGCTAGATATGTCTCTTGTGTATGCTGATAAAGTTTAGTGTTGAAAAAAAGTCCTATGGAATCAGGAAAAAATCCTGATGAGAAAAAAAACAATGCGCGTGCCTGAGATGTCTGAAATCTCATCCACTCTGCTGGGACTGTATAACGAAGCTGAAAATTTGCATAAAAACACGCTTAGTGTGAACTTAGCCTAAAGGTGCCTTTCTCTGTAACCATATGGTGGATTTTCAAGAAGAAGAAAAACTAAATATTCGGAGAGTAGCAGGAATAAATTAAAAGCACAACCTGGCCACTTTTGACCTGATGTTAGGTCCTCTGTAAAGTGTACCTAGAGTTTAAAGGGAACCTGTCACCCCGAAAATCGCGGGTGAGGTAAGCCCACCGGCATCAGGGGCTTATCTACAGCATTCTGTAATGCTGTAGAAAAGCCCCCGATGTTACCTAAAAGAGGAGAAAAAGACGTTAGATTATACTCACCCAGGGGCGGTCCCGCTGCTGGTCCGGTCGGATGGGTGTCTCTGGTCCGCTGCTGCACCTCCCATCTTCATTCCAAGACGTCCTCTTCTGATCTTCAGCCACGGCTCTGGCGCAGGCGTACTTTTTCTGCCCTGTTGAGGGCAGAGCAAAGTACTGCAGTGCGCAGGCGCTGGGCCTCTCTGACCATACAGAGTTTGCATACTCGGCTTCAGGAAAATGGCCGCCGCAATCTCTTCTGCGCACGCGCGGCATCCCGCGGCCATTTTCCTGCAGCCCCCATGAAGCAGAGCACTCCATCTGCGCACGCGCGGCCCCAGGAAGATGGCCGCCCCCACCGAAGACAGTAATAGCGCAGATCGTGGCGCTGTTTCTTCACGTGCGCGCAAGTGGATTCGGCACTGGGACATGCGCACACCACTACGCCACCAACGTAAAGCTGGGGAAGAAACAGCGCTGTGACCACGCCCACCCGACCTGACCAGCCTGATTGACAGGCGAAAACGGCGACTTTGGTAATGTATTTCGCAGCATAGGTGGGGAATCAGGGTACACTACATACACTATTGTAACGCACAGCGCAGGCCCTATTTAACAGTATTTTTATCTCAATCTGAAAAAACGGGGTGACAGGTTCTCTTTAAAGGGAACCTGTCACCCCGAAAATCGCGGGTGAGGTAATCCCACCGGCATCAGGGGCTTATCTGCAGCATTCTGTAATGCTGTAGATAAGCCCCCGATGTTACCTAAAAAAGGAGAAAAAGACGTTATATTATACTCGCCCAGGGGCGGTCCCGCTGCTGGTCAGGTCGGATGGGCGTCTCTGGTCCGCTGCAGCGCCTCCCATCTTCTTTCCATGACGTCCTCTTCTGATCTTCAGCCACGGCTCCGGCGCAGGCGTACTTTGCTCTGCCCTGTTGAGGGCAGATGATAGTACTGCAGTGCGCAGGCGCCGGAAAGGTCAGAGGCCCGGCGCCTGCGCACTGCAGTACTTTGTCTGCCCTCAACAGGGCAGAGCAAAGTACGCCTGCACCGGAGCCGTGGCTGAAGATCAGAAGAGGACGTCATGGAAAGAAGATAGGAGGCGCCGCAGCGGACCAGAGACGCCCATCCGACCTGACCAGCAGCGGGACCGCCCCTGGGTGAGTATAATCTAACGTCTTTTTCTCCTTTTTCAGGTAACATCGGGGGCTTATCTACGGCATTACAGAATGCTGCAGATAAGCCCCTGATGCCGGTGGGATTACCTCACCCGCTTTTTTCGGGGTGACAGGTTCCCTTTAAAGGGTAATAAATCTATGATCACTTGAGGTCTGATCAAAGGAACGGGGGCAAGGTTCGCTGTGTAACTGATGAGGAGAGCTGTGAATATAGCCTACAATGCGGATTTGGGTTACTTCACAAGGACCTGTAATCCAGAATTCATTGATTACAAAAATATCTTGGGTTTCTTTTTTTGTAGTAAAAGTTGAATTAAATTAGTTCCATCTCAGACATTCACAACATATCCCACGCTAAACCATCATCTATCTGAAAAATCAGGGCCAAATAATGCAGCCTGAAACGGAGTTGGCCACTCTTCTCATCTATTTGTATGGGACTGCTCAAGATTTGGAACTCCCATACAAATTAATGCGTGCACAACGACCTTTCCACTGATGGTGGACCCCCAGTCTTAGAATTGTTGCTTTCATGTGGCGTCCCCCTATCTATTGGACTTTTAGCACAAGTCTGTGGATATAACCTTCTAACTCAGCTTGGACATCTTGGTTGGGATATTCCTGCTCAGTTCTTCCAGTATTTGTCCATGTCCTGCTTTTGGTTTGGAAAGAAATACAGCTTCCTATGTGCAGGAATCACAAGCAAGAACGGTGCTCATACTATCCTTTTCTCTTCAGATTTCAAAAGCTACTGTAATTTATGGAGTTTCACTTTTCATACTGCGCTGTCAAGAAGTTATCTGCTGACACCAAGTGATTTATGGACATCACACTTCTGAAGGCAACTGCGCCACGAGAGTTGGAACTGTTTTTTATTATGTGTACAAGGGTGACAAGAATTTCTCCATCCTTCCTAATACACAAGTATATACTTGGGGCATGTGCACACGATGCGGTTTTTGCTGCGGATCCGCAGCAGATTTGACCGCTGCGGATCCGCAGCAGTTTTCCCAAAGTTTACAGTACCATGTAAACCTATGGGAAAAAAAAAACGCTGTGCCCACGATGCGGAAAAATCCGCCCGGATTCGCTGCGGAAAAAAAGGAGCATGTCACTTCTTTGTGCGGATTCCGCAGCGGTTTTCAACATGCACCAATAGGAAAGTGCTGTTGAAAACCCGCAGAGGAATCCGCAGAAGAAACCGCAGTAAAATCCGCAGTGAAAACCACAGCGGTTTTGCACTGTGGATTTTCCAATTCCGCTGCGGAAAAATCTGCAGCAGAATCCGCATCGTGTGCACATACCCTTAGACTTTTTGTCTCCCATGAAATTGATTGGATCCAGGCATTCCTGCTCTCCTAATTTCCCCTAAATGGATTTGGTTGTAATGTACATTGATTGGAATGGCCATAAATACAATTTTAACAGTTTGGAAGTCTACCAGATACCACTGCTATCCACTAGATATATATATTTTAAACTAGATGGTAGCCCGATTCTAACGCATCGGGTATTCTAGAATATGTAAGTAGTTTATTT
This sequence comes from Ranitomeya imitator, assembly GCF_032444005.1. Taxonomy (NCBI): domain Eukaryota; kingdom Metazoa; phylum Chordata; class Amphibia; order Anura; family Dendrobatidae; genus Ranitomeya; species Ranitomeya imitator. The sequence continues at coordinate 417,959,906 of NC_091282.1, read as the reverse complement.
ATGAAGATTTTAGAATAATACATTGAATACACAGGATTCGGCTGGCCGCGACCAATTAGCGAAGCGTGGTTCAAATCCCGCCCCAGTTCGCGGCCGGACTGCACCTGTCGCTGATTGTTCGCGGCTGGCCACGTAGTAAATAGCACAGCCACGTAGTATATAGCATAGCCCACAGAGTATATTGCACAGCCCGCGCAGTACCACGCACGCAGTGTATAGCACAGGCCGCATAGTGTATAGCACAGGCCGCGTAGTGTATAGCACAGGCCGCGTAGTACATTGCACAGCCTGCATAGTATATAGCAATGTGGGCATCATATCCCTATTAAAAAAAAAAAAGAATTAAAATAAAAAATTGTTATATACTCACCCTCTGTTGTCCCCCGGATCCAAGCGAAGCAGTTACCGACGCTCCTCGCGCGCTCCGCTCTCCAGAGTGCATTGCGGTCTCGCATGACCGATACGTCATCATCTCACGAGATCGCAATGCATGGAGCGGTCACCGGGGCGTCGCGAGGAGCGGGAAAGGCCTGTTCCTGATCCAGGGTCCGACGGACGGTGAGTATATAACGATTTTTTATTTTATTATTTTTAACATTAGATCTTTTTACTATTGATGCTGCATAGGCCGCATCAATAGTAAAAAGTTGGTCACACAGGGTTAATAGCAGCGTTACTAGAGTGCGTTACACCGCGGTCCGTTTGCGCTGCCATTAACCCTGTGTGAGCGCTGACTGGAGTGTTGTGAATTCTGTGGCTGAATTCACTCCTGTGGTCACAAGTGGTACTGCAGCTTCTGAGCTTCCTCCCTCAGGTGTTCTGGTGAGCTCGTTAACTGCTTCATTACTTAACTCCGCCTGATGCTGCTATCCTTGCTCCTTGTCAATGTTTCAGTGTTGGATCTGAGCTTCTCCTGATTGTTCCTGTGACCTGCTGCTCTGTATAGCTAAGTGCTTTTTGCTTTTTTTCTGTCCAGCTTGTCTTTTGTTTTGCTGTAAGCTCTGAGACGCAAAGGGTGTACCGCCGTGCCGTTAGTTCGGCACGGTGGGTTTTTTTTGCCCCCTTTGCATGGTTTTGCTTTAGGGTTTTTTGTAGACTGCAAAGTTCGCTTTACTGTCCTCGCTCTGTCCTAGAATATCGGGCCCCACTTTGCTGAATCTATTTCATCCCTACGTTTTGTCTTTTCATCTTACTCACAGTCATTATATGTGGGGGGCTGCCTTTTCCTTTGGGGAATTTCTCTGGGGCAAGTCAGGCCTATTTTTCTATCTTCAGGCTAGCTAGTTTCTTAGGCTGTGCCGAGTTGCCTAGGTAGTTGTTAGGCGCAATCCACAGCCGCTTTTAGTTGTGTTTAGTATAGGATCAGGTGTGCAGTCTACAGAGTTTCCACGTCTCAGAGCTCGTTCTTGTATTTTTGGGTATTTGTCAGATCACTGTGTGCGCTCTGATCGCTAAGCACACTGTGTTTCTGGATTGCCTTCATAACACCTGTCATTAGCAAACATAACAGTACAAGGAGCCCAACTAATGATTCTCAATAGAGGGAAAGAGAAAGTTCTGACATCATTTTTTTTTTTTTTTTTCTCAGCTCTGTGTTCATTTTTTTTTTTCCCCTAGACATTTGGGTGATTCTGGACACAGGTGTGGACATGGATATTCAGGGTCTGTGCTCTTCAATGGATAATCTCGTTATAAATGTACAAAAAATTCAAGATACTATTGATCAGAAATCTATGTTAGAACCAAGAATTCCTATTCCTGATTTGTTTTTTTGGAGATAGAACTAAGTTTCTAAGTTTCAAAAATAATTGTAAGCTATTTCTGGCCTTGAAACCTCATTCTTCTGGTAATCCTATTCAACAGGTTTTGATTATCATTTCTTTTTTGCGCGGCGACCCTCAAGACTGGGCATTTTCTCTTGCGCCAGGAGACCCTGCATTGAGTAGTGTCGATGCGTTTTTCCTGGCGCTCGGATTGCTGTACGATGAGCCTAATTCAGTGGATCAGGCTGAGAAAAATTTGCTGGCTTTGTGCCAGGGTCAGGATGATATAGAAGTATATTGTCAGAAATTTAGGAAATGGTCAGTACTCACTCAGTGGAATGAATCTGCGCTGGCAGCTTTGTTCAGAAAGGGTCTCTCTGAGGCTCTTAAGGATGTCATGGTGGGATTTCCTATGCCTGCTGGTTTGAATGAGTCTTTGTCTTTGGCCATTCAGATCGGTCGACGCTTGCGCGAGCGTAAATCTGTGCACCATTTGGCGGTACTGCCTGAGGTTAAACCTGAGCCTATGCAGTGCGATAAGACTATGACTAGAGTTGAACGGCAGGAATACAGACGTCTGAATGGTCTGTGTTTCTACTGTGGTGATTCCACTCATGCTATTTCTGATTGTCCTAAGCGCACTAAGCGGTCCGCTAGGTCTGCCGTCATTGGTACTGTACAGTCCAAATTCCTTCTGTCCATTACCTTGATATGCTCTTTGTCGTCGTTTTCTGTCATGGCGTTTGTGGATTCGGGCGCTGCCCTGAATCTGATGGATTTGGATTATGCTAAACGTTGTGGGTTTTTCTTGGAGCCTTTGCGGTGTCCTATTCCATTGAGAGGAATTGATGCTACACCTTTGGCCAAGAATAAACCTCAATACTGGGCCCAGCTGACTATGTGCATGGCTCCTGCACATCAGGAAGTTATTCGCTTTCTGGTGTTGCATAATCTGCATGATGTGGTCGTGTTGGGGTTGCCATGGCTACAAACCCATAATCCAGTATTGGATTGGAATTCCATGTCGGTATCCAGCTGGGGTTGTCAGGGGGTACATGGTGATGTTCCATTTTTGTCGATTTCGTCATCCACCCCTTCTGAGGTCCCAGAGTTCTTGTCTGATTATCAGGATGTATTTGAAGAGCCCAAGTCCGATGCTCTACCTCCGCATAGGGATTGTGATTGTGCTATCAATTTGATTCCTGGTAGTAAATTCCCTAAAGGTCGATTATTTAATTTATCCGTGCCCGAACACGCCGCTATGCGCAGTTATGTGAAGGAATCCCTGGAGAAGGGACATATTCGCCCATCGTCTTCACCACTGGGAGCAGGGTTCTTCTTTGTAGCCAAGAAGGATGGTTCGCTGAGACCGTGTATTGATTACCGCCTTCTTAATAAGATCACTGTTAAATTTCAGTATCCCTTGCCATTGTTATCTGACTTGTTTGCTCGGATTAAGGGGGCTAGTTGGTTCACTAAGATAGATCTTCGTGGTGCGTATAATCTGGTGAGAATCAGGCAAGGAGATGAATGGAAAACTGCATTCAATACGCCCGAGGGTCATTTTGAGTATCTAGTGATGCCGTTCGGACTTGCCAATGCTCCATCTGTGTTTCAGTCTTTTATGCATGACATCTTCCGTGAGTATCTGGATAAATTCCTGATTGTTTACTTGGATGACATTTTGATCTTCTCAGATGATTGGGAGTCTCATGTGAAGCAGGTCAGAATGGTTTTTCAGGTCCTGCCTGCTAACTCTTTGTTTGTGAAGGGATCAAAGTGTCTCTTCGGTGTGCAGAAAGTTTCATTTTTGGGGTTTATCTTTACCCCTTCTACTATCGAGATGGATCCAGTTAAGGTCCAAGCCATCCAGGATTGGATTCAGCCGACATCTCTGAAAAGTCTGCAAAAGTTCCTGGGCTTTGCTAATTTTTATCGTCGCTTCATGTGTAATTTTTCTAGCATTGCCAAACCATTGACCGATTTGACCAAGAAGGGTGCTGATTTGGTTAATTGGTCTTCTGCTGTTGTGGAAGCTTTTCAGGAGTTGAAGCGTCGTTTTTGTTCTGCCCCTGTGTTGTCAGCCAGATGTTTCTCTTCCGTTCCAGGTCGAGGTTGATGCTTCTGAGATTGGAGCAGGGGCGGTTTTGTCACAGAGAGGTTCTGATTGCTCAGTGATGAAACCATGTGCTTTCTTTTCCAGGAAGTTTTCGCCCGCTGAGCGTAATTATGATGTGGGCAATCGAGAGTTGCTGGCCATGAAGTGGGCATTCGAGGAGTGGCGTCATTGGCTTGAGGGAGCTAAGCATCGCGTGGTGGTATTGAGTGATCATAAGAACTTGACTTATCTCGAGTCTGCCAAGCGCTTGAATCCTAGACAGGCCCGTTGGTCGTTATTTTTTGCCCGCTTCGACTTTGTGATTTCGTACCTTCCGGGCTCTAAAAATGTGAAGGCGGATGCTCTGTCTAGGAGTTTTGTGCCCGACTCTCCGGGTTTATCTGAGCCAGCGGGTATCCTCAAGGAAGGAGTCATTGTGTCTGCCATCTCCCCTGATTTGCGGCGGGTGCTGCAAAAATTTCAGGCGAATAAACCTGATCGTTGTCCAGCAGAGAAACTGTTCGTCCCTGATAGGTGGACTAATAAACTTATCTCTGAACTTCATTGTTCGGTGTTGGCTGGTCATCCTGGAATCTTTGGTACCAGAGAGTTAGTGGCTAGATCCTTCTGGTGGCCATCTCTGTCACGGGATGTACGTACTTTTGTGCAGTCCTGTGGGATTTGTGCTAGGGCTAAGCCCTGCTGTTCTCGTGCCAGTGGGTTGCTTTTGCCCTTGCCGGTCCCAAAGAGGCCTTGGACACATATTTCGATGGATTTCATTTCTGACCTTCCCGTTTCTCAAAAGATGTCAGTCATTTGGGTGGTCTGTGATCGCTTTTCTAAAATGGTCCATCTGGTGCCCTTGGCTAAATTGCCTTCCTCCTCTGATTTGGTACCTTTGTTCTTTCAGCATGTGGTTCGGTTGCATGGCATTCCTGAGAATATTGTTTCTGACAGAGGTTCCCAGTTTGTTTCAAGGTTTTGGCGAGCCTTTTGTGGTAGGATGGGCATTGACCTATCCTTTTCCTCGGCTTTCCATCCTCAGACTAATGGCCAGACCGAACGAATCAGACCTTGGAAACATATCTGAGATGTTTTGTTTCTGCAGACCAGGATGATTGGGTGTACTTTTTGCCGTTGGCTGAGTTCGCCCTTAATAATCGGGCCAGCTCGGCTACCTTGGTTTCTCCATTTTTTTGCAATTCTGGGTTCCATCCTCGTTTCTCTTCAGGACAGGTTGAGTCTTCGGACTGTCCTGGTGTGGATTCTGTGGTGGATAGGTTGCAGCAGATCTGGACTCAGGTAGTGGACAATTTGATCTTGTCCCAGGAGAAAGCTCAACTTTTCGCTAATCGCAGACGCCGTGTGGGTCCCCGACTTCGTGTTGGGGATCTGGTTTGGTTATCTTCTCGTCATATTCCTATGAAGGTTTCCTCTCCTAAATTTAAACCTCGTTTTATTGGTCCGTATAGGATTTCTGAGGTTCTCAATCCTGTGTCTTTTCGTTTGACCCTCCCAGACTCCTTTTCCATACATAATGTATTCCATAGGTCGTTGTTGCGGAGATACGTGGCACCTATGGTTCCATCTGTTGAGCCTCCTGCCCCGGTTTTGGTGGAGGGGGAATTGGAGTATATTGTGGAGAAGATTTTGGATTCTCGTGTTTCTAGACGGAAACTCCAGTATCTGGTTAAATGGAAGGGTTATGCTCAGGAAGATAATTCCTGGGTTTTTGCCTCTGATGTTCATGCTTCCGATCTTGTTCGTGCCTTTCATGCGGCTCATCCTGGTCGGCCTGGGGGCTCTGGTGAGGGTTCGGTGACCCCTCCTCAAGGGGGGGGTACTGTTGTGAATTCTGTGGCTGAATATAACAGAAAGCATGGAAAGTCTACTTCTAAAGCAGATAGATGAAGCTGCAACCCATAATGAGGTCCTGGTTATGGGGGACTTTAACTACCCGGATATTAACTGGGAAACAGAAACCTGTGAAACCCATAAAGGCAACAGGTTTCTGCTAATAACCAAGAAAAATTATCTTTCACAATTGGTGCAGAATCCAACCAGAGGAGCAGCACTTTTAGACCTAATACTATCTAATAGACCTGACAGAATAACAAATCTGCAGGTGGTTGGGCATTTAGGAAATAGCGACCACAATATTGTGCAGTTTCACCTGTCTTTCACTAGGGGGACTTGTCAGGGAGTCACAAAAACACTGAACTTTAGGAAGGCAAAGTTTGACCAGCTTAGAGATGCCCTTAATCTGGTAGACTGGGACAATATCCTCAGAAATGAGAATACAGATAATAAATGGGAAATGTTTAAGAACATCCTAAATAGGCAGTGTAAGCGGTTTATACCTTGTGGGAATAAAAGGACTAGAAATAGGAAAAACCCAATGTGGCTAAACAAAGAAGTAAGACAGGCAATTAACAGTAAAAAGAAAGCATTTGCACTACTAAAGCAGGATGGCACCATTGAAGCTCTAAAAAACTATAGGGAGAAAATACTTTATCTAAAAAACTAATTAAAGCTGCCAAAAAGGAAACAGAGAAGCACATTGCTAAGGAGAGTAAAACTAATCCCAAACTGTTCTTCAACTATATCAATAGTAAAAGAATAAAAACTGAAAATGTAGGCCCCTTAAAAAATAGTGAGGAAAGAATGGTTGTAGATGACGAGGAAAAAGCTAACATATTAAACACCTTCTTCTCCACGGTATTCACGGTGGAAAATGAAATGCTAGGTGAAATCCCAAGAAACAATGAAAACCCTATATTAAGGGTCACCAATCTAACCCAAGAAGAGGTGCGAAACCGGCTAAATAAGATTAAAATAGATAAATCTCCGGGTCCGGATGGCATACACCCACGAGTACTAAGAGAACTAAGTAATGTAATAGATAAACCATTATTTCTTATTTTTAGTGACTCTATAGCGACAGGGTCTGTTCCGCAGGACTGGCGCATAGCAAATGTGGTGCCAATATTCAAAAAGGGCTCTAAAAGTGAACCTGGAAATTATAGGCCAGTAAGTCTAACCTCTATTGTTGGTAAAATATTTGAAGGGTTTCTGAGGGATGTTATTCTGGATTATCTCAATGAGAATAACTGTTTAACTCCATATCAGCATGGGTTTATGAGAAATCGCTCCTGTCAAACCAATCTAATCAGTTTTTATGAAGAGGTAAGCTATAGACTGGACCACGGTGAGTCATTGGACGTGGTATATCTCGATTTTTCCAAAGCGTTTGATACCGTGCCGCACAAGAGGTTGGTACACAAAATGAGAATGCTTGGTCTGGGGGAAAATGTGTGTAAATGGGTTAGTAACTGGCTTAGTGATAGAAAGCAGAGGGTGGTTATAAATGGTATAGTCTCTAACTGGGTCGCTGTGACCAGTGGGGTACCGCAGGGGTCAGTATTGGGACCTGTTCTCTTCAACATATTCATTAATGATCTGGTAGAAGGTTTACACAGTAAAATATCGATATTTGCAGATGATACAAAACTATGTAAAGCAGTTAATACAAGAGAAGATAGTATTCTGCTACAGATGGATCTGGATAAGTTGGAAACTTGGGCTGAAAGGTGGCAGATGAGGTTTAACAATGATAAATGTAAGGTTATACACATGGGAAGAGGGAATCAATATCACCATTACACACTGAACGGGAAACCACTGGGTAAATCTGACAGGGAGAAGGACTTGGGGATCCTAGTTAATGATAAACTTACCTGGAGCAGCCAGTGCCAGGCAGCAGCTGCCAAGGCAAACAGGATCATGGGGTGCATTAAAAGAGGTCTGGATACACATGATGAGAGCATTATACTGCCTCTGTACAAATCCCTAGTTAGACCGCACATGGAGTACTGTGTCCAGTTTTGGGCACCGGTGCTCAGGAAGGATATAATGGAACTAGAGAGAGTACAAAGGAGGGCAACAAAATTAATAAAGGGGATGGGAGAACTACAATACCCAGATAGATTAGCGAAATTAGGATTATTTAGTCTAGAAAAAAGACGACTGAGGGGCGATCTAATAACCATGTATAAGTATATAAGGGGACAATACAAATATCTCGCTGAGGATCTGTTTATACCAAGGAAGGTGACGGGCACAAGGGGGCATTCTTTGCGTCTGGAGGAGAGAAGGTTTTTCCACCAACATAGAAGAGGATTCTTTACTGTTAGGGCAGTGAGAATCTGGAATTGCTTGCCTGAGGAGGTGGTGATGGCGAACTCAGTCGAGGGGTTCAAGAGAGGCCTGGATGTCTTCCTGGAGCAGAACAATATTGTATCATACAATTATTAGGTTCTGTAGAAGGACGTAGATCTGGGTATTTATTATGATGGAATATAGGCTGAACTGGATGGACAAATGTCTTTTTTCGGCCTTACTAACTATGTTACTATGTTACTATGTTACTATGAATTCACTCCTGTGGTCACAAGTGGTACTGCAGCTTCTGAGCTTCCTCCCTCAGGTGTTCTGGTTAGCTCGTTAACTGCTTCATTACTTAACTCCGCCTGATGCTGCTATCCTTGCTCCTTGTCAATGTTTCAGTGTTGGATCTGAGCTTCTCCTGATTGTTCCTGTGACCTGCTGCTCTGTATAGCTAAGTGCTTTTTGCTTTTTTGTTGCTTTTTTTCTGTCCAGCTTGTCTTTTGTTTTGCTGTAAGCTCTGAGACGCAAAGGGTGTACCGCCGTGCCGTTAGTTCGGCACGGTGGGTTTTTTTTGCCCCCTTTGCGTGGTTTTGCTTTAGGGTTTTTTGTAGACTGCAAAGTTCGCTTTACTGTCCTCGCTCTGTCCTAGAATATCGGGCCCCACTTTGCTGAATCTATTTCATCCCTACGTTTTGTCTTTTCATCTTACTCACAGTCATTATATGTGGGGGGCTGCCTTTTCCTTTGGGGAATTTCTCTGGGGCAAGTCAGGCCTATTTTTCTATCTTCAGGCTAGCTAGTTTCTTAGGCTGTGCCGAGTTGCCTAGGTAGTTGTTAGGCGCAATCCACAGCCGCTTTTAGTTGTGTTTAGTATAGGATCAGGTGTGCAGTCTACAGAGTTTCCACGTCTCAGAGCTCGTTCTTGTATTTTTGGGTATTTGTCAGATCACTGTGTGCGCTCTGATCGCTAAGCACACTGTGTTTCTGGATTGCCTTCATAACACCTGTCATTAGCAAACATAACACTGGAGGGGAGTATGGAGCGGGCACTGACTGAAGGGAGGAATGAGCAGCCATGTGGCCGCCGGACTGCGCCTGTCGCTGATTGTTCGCGGCCGGCCACGGAGTAAATAGCACAGCCCACGGAGTAAATAGCACAGCCCACGGAGTAAATAGCACAGCCCACGGAGTAAATAGCACAGCCCACGGAGTAAATAGCACAGCCCACGTAGTATATGCAGTTAGGTCCATATATATTTGGACAGAGACAACATTTTTCTAATTTTGGTTATAGACATTACCACAATGAATTTTAAACAAAACAATTCAAATGCAGTTGAATTTCAGACTTTCAGCTTTCATTTGAGGGTATCCAGATTAAAATTGGATGAAGGGTTTAGGAGTTTCAGCTCCTTAATATGTGCCACCCTGTTTTTAAAGGGACCAAAAGTAATTGAACAATTGACTCCAATGCTATTTCATGGAGAGGGGTGGGCAATCCCTTCGTTATGTCATTCTCAATTAAGCAGATAAAAGGCCTGGAGTTGATTTGAGGTGTGGTGCTTGCATTTGGAAGGTTTTGCTGTGAAGTAAACATGCGGTCAAAGGAGCTCTCCATGCAGGTGAAACAAGCCATCATTAAGCTGCAAAACAGAAAAAAACCCTAAGCTGCGAAAACAGAAAAAACCCATTCGAGAAATTGTTACAATATTAGGAGTGGCAAAATCTACAGTTTGGTACATCCTGAGAAAGAAAGCATCGGTGAACTCATCAATGCAAAAACCTGGGAGCCCACGGAAGACAAGAGTGGTGGATGATCGAAGAATAATCTCCATGGTGAAGAGAAACCCCTTCACAACAGCCAACCAAGTGAACAACACTCTCCAGGAGGTAGGCGTATCAATATCCAAATCTACCATAAAGAGAAGACTGCATGAAAGTAAATACAGAGGGTTCACTGCACGGTGCAAGCCACTCATAAGCATCAAGAATAAAAAGGCTAGACTGGACTTTGCTAAAAAAGCATCTAAAAAAGCCAGCACAGTTCTGGAAGAACATTCTTTGGACAGATGAAATCAAGATCAACCTCTACCAGAATGATGGAAAGAAAAAAAGTATGGCGAAGGCGTGGTAAAGCTCATGATCCAAAGCATACCATATTATCTGTAAAACACTGCAGAGGCAGTGTGATGGCTTGGGCATGCATGGCTGCCAGTGGCACTGGGTCATTAGTGTTTATTGATGATGTGACACAGGACAGAAGCAGCCAAATGAATTCTGAGGTATTCAGAGCCATACTGTGTGCTCAGATCCAGCCAAATGCAGCCAAACTGATTGGTCGTCGTTTCATACTACAGATGGACAATGACCCAAAACATAAAGCCAAAGCAACCCAGGAGTTTATTAAAGCAAAGAAGTGGAATATTATTGAATGGCCAAGTCAGTCACCTGATCTCAACCCAATTGAGCATGCATTTCACTTGTTAAAGACTAACCTTCAGACAGAAAGGCCCATAAACAAACAGCAACTGAAAACCACGGCAGTGAAGGCCTGGCAGAGCATCAATAAGGAGGAAACACAGCGTCTGGTGATGTCCATTAGTTCAAGACTTCAGGCAGTCATTGCCAACAAAGGGTTTCCAACCAAATACTAAAAATGAACATTTTATTTAAAATTATGTAATCTGTCCAATTACTTTTGGTCCCTTTAAAAACAGGGTGGCACATGTTAAGGAGCTGAAACTCCTAAACCCTTCATCCAATTTTAATGTGGATACCCTCAAATGAAAGCTGAAAGTCTGAAGTTCAACTGCATCTGAATTGTTTTGTTTAAAATTCATTGTGGTAATGTCTATAACCAAAATTAGAAAAATGTTGTCTCTGTCCAAATATTTATGGACCTAACTGTAGCAATGTGGGCATCATATCCCTATTAAAAAAAAAAAAAGAATTAAAGTGAAAAATAGTTATACTCACCCTCTGTTGTCCCCCGTCTCCAAGCGAAGCAGTTACCGACGCTCCTCGAGTGCATTGCGGTCTTGTGAGATAATGACGCAGCGGAGTCCACACTGATGAGGGGCAAATACCCCGAAACAGCTGTCTGTGGATGGATACCATGTTTTGGCATAGGTGGTTTTCCTTTTTGGATGCTGCCCTTCCCGTGGTTGTTCCTTCCCGGGGAAAGACCTGGCTATTTATTGCTTGTGTTAAGAAACACGTGATGGTGTCTCTGCGGCTTTTCTACATGCATTTGCATCTTTCCCATAAGGGATGGGGGCAGTGTTCTGGATCACTGCGTTGAGAAACGTGATGATGTCTCCGCGATGTTGGATGTTTTGATCTCCCCGAGGTCATTCATCCTTATGTTTACAGTACAATGTAAACCTATGGGAAACCAAAAAACGCTGTGCCCATGCTGCGGAAAAAAACGTGTGGAAACACAGTGTTTTCTTTTCCGCAGCATGTCAATTCTTTGTGCGGAATCCGCAGCGTTTTTACATCTGCTCCAATAGAAAACTGCCGATGTAAATCCGCAGCAGAATCCGCAATAGAAAACGCGATAAATCCGCAGGAAAAAACGCAGCGGTTTTGCCCTGCGGATTTATGAAATCCGCTGCGGAAATATCCGCAGTGGACCATTCTACGTGTGCACATACCCCAAGTCTCATCACTTCCATGTGTTCGTGTTTCAGCATCTGAGAAGCTCGCATTAGCCGCAGTGAACTTACTACATAGCACTCGGCTCTAGAAAACAGTAGTGTGCAGCTGCCACATAGGACATTAAATAGATAGGTGTGGCTCTCTTCTCCAGTGCTAACTAAAGAGAGCCAAAATGATAAATTATATGAATGGTTGCAATGTGCATATTGATGTCTGGAGAATAAAATGATAAAATCTCTCAATCTGTAGGGACAATTCTTACAGTGCTTGTAAAATACAAAATCTTTCTACACTGCTCAAAAAAATAAAGGGAACACTAAAATCCCACATCCTAGATATCACTGAATGAAATATTCCAGTTGTAAATCTTTATTCATTACATAGTGAAATGTGCTGAGAACAATAAAACCTAAAAATGATCAACGTAAATCACAACTAATATCCCACGGAGGTCTGGAATTGGAATGATGCTCAAAAAAGTGGAAAATGAAGTTACAGGCTGATACAACTTCAGTGGAAATGCCTCAAGACAAGGAAATGATGCTCAGTAGTGTGTGTGGCCTCCACGTGCCTGTATAATCTCCCTACAATGCCTGGGCATGCACCTGATGAGTCGACGGATGGTCTCCTGAGGGATCTCCCAGACTTGGACTAAAGCATCCGCCAACTCCTGGACAGTCTGTGGTGCAACGTGATGTTGGTAGATGGGACATGATGTCCCAGATGTGTTGAATCGGATTCAGGTCTGGGGAACGGGCGGGACAGTCCATAGCTTCAATGCCTTCACCCTGCAGGAACTGCTGACAAACTCCTGCCACATAATGTCTGGCATTGTCCTGCATTAGGAGGAACCCAGGGCCAACCGCACCAGCATATGGTCTCACAAGGGGTCTGAGGATCTCAAGATAGGTTATTACACTTGGGGCTATTTAGTTTGGAAAAATGAAGACTAAGGGGTGATCTTATTTTAATGTATAAATATATGAGGGGACAGTACAAAGACCTTTCTGGTAATCTTTTTAATCATAGACCTGAAACAGGGACAAGGGGGCATCCTCTACGCTTGGAGGAAAAAAGTTTTAAGCATAATAACAGACGCGGATTCTTTACTGTAAGAGCAGTGAGACTATGGAACTCTCTGCCGTATGATGTTGTAATGAGTGATTCATTACTAAAATTTAAGACGACTGGATACATTTCTGGAAAAATATAACGTTATAGGGTATATACACTAGATTCCTTGATAGGGCGTTGATCCAGGGAACTAGTCTGATTGCCGTATGTGGAGTCGGGAAGGAATTTTTTTCCCCAAGGTGGAGCTTACTCTTTGCCACATGGTTTTTTTTTGCCTTCCTCTGGATCAGCATGTTAGGGCATGTTAGGTTAGGCTATGGGTTGAACTAGATGTACTTATAGTCTTCCTTCAACCTTGATAACTATGTAATGGCAGTCAGGCTACCTCTGGCGAGCACATAGAGGGCTGTACGGCCCTCCAAAGAAATGCCACCCCACACCATTACTGACCCACAGCCAAATCGGTCATGCTGAAGGATATTGCAGGCAGCAGATCGCTCTCCACGGTGTCTCCAGACTCTCTCACGTCTGTCACTTGTGCTCAGTCTGAACCTGCTTTCATCTGTGAAGAGCACAGGGCGCCAGTAGCGAATTTGCCAATCCTGGTGTTCTGTGGCAAATGCCAAGCATCCTGCACGGTCGTTTGTGCAGACACATGCACATTTGTGGCCTGCTGGATGTCATTTTGCAGGGCTCCGGCAGTGCTTCTCCTGTTCCTCCTTGCACAAAGGCTGAGGTAACGGTCCTGCTGCTGGGTTGTTGCCCTCCTATGGCCCCTCCACATCTCCTGGTGTACTAGCCTGTCTCCTGGTAGCGCCTCCAGCCTCTGGACACTACGCTGACAGACACAGCAAACCTTGCCACTGCTCGCATTGATGTGCCATCCTGGATGAGCTGCACTACCTGAGCCACTTGTGTGGGTTGTGCTACCACGAGTGTGAAAGCACAACCAAGATTCAAAAGTGACCAAAACATCAGCCAGAAAGCATTGGTACTGAGATGTGGTCTGTGGTCCCCGGGATGTTCCGTGTATGTGAATGAGACTAGTTTTTAGAATTCATGCTTTAAAGAAAGCCTTTCACCACCACCCCAAATGCCAAATAAACGAAGTCACAGTCATATAGGAGTTTAGAACCATAAAAAGCATATCTTTAGTGCAGGGGTCTGGAACCTCAGGCCCCAGGGCCATTGCCCTCGATGACCATTTATCAGGCCCCCAAGCAGATTCTCAGGGACCGCATTCTTGGGCAGGGAGGTGTATTTTGATTGCCACAAGCTCATTAATTTCTTCTTGCTCTGTTAGGCTGCTTTCACACATAATTTTTCCAGATCGTCCCTCATGACAGCACCACAGGAGGTTGCTCTTCATATCCTTGATAGGGACAGGAACACAGAAGAGGTTAAATAGCCCCTCCCCACCTCCACCCCTCAGTGTTTTTCCTGTCCCTATCAGGGACAGACGCAGGAGAGAGTTCTCCAGAAGATTAGGTTTTCTCTTTACCTGATCCGAGGTCAGGTCTTGGAGCAGGAGCTCCGGAGAGCGGTCCATCCTCCTGGAGGGGGCTCTGGCCGCGAGAGTCTGGTGACTCCTGAAGTCGCACGATACCGCTGGAGGTCCCTCTGCGACTAGGTCGAGCTGTCTGCTCCCATGCGCTGCCTCATCCCCTCATCAAAGGGGGCGCTGAGGCTGCGGCGGCGGTGTCCGGCGCTCCCTCAGGCTCCACGTGCGGCCGGTGCTGGCGTCGCTCCCCTAACTTCCGGTCCGGCGCTCCAGCCGGGGGTGACGACTTCCGGGGGACGTGGCCGGATTCCGGGGGTCGGCGGCGCCGATTGTTTCCGGGGCGCCTGGGAGCTGCAGGGGGAGATCAGAGCGCAATGGCTGAAGATTATGCGCCGGTTTCCAGGTCCCAGGCTGGTCTGCATGTGTTCCAGATGACGCATGCGCAGTACAGCTGGGAACCTGTAATCACCGTGGAGGCCAGCAGCTGAGCTCGGAAGGAGGACGAATCAGATGTCTTGAAGCCGGGTAAGATTGCTACTTAATGACTGACATCTGACAGCACACTTGACCCAGTAACATGGAAGGTGCTACTCGCCCAGACGTCCAATCCTTAGAGCTGCACACGGACCATGTGAGTAGTACGTGGTACGGGATGCATTCCAAAAAGTTAGTTCTGTACCTACAGGGATCTCCTTTACATTTCAGGATAAGGACATTCCCGAGAGGTCAACTACTAAAAAAAGGACTATTAGATGCCCATTGTGCACCACCAAACTCCCAGAGGGCTATAAGAAGAAATTATGCGAAAAATGCATCGCTAAACTTCTTAAAGACGAACAGGCTTCGCTGTTAGATAATATTAAATCTATGATTAGAGACGAAGTCCAAGCTACAGTGTCTACTATGGTGCCACCCCAATCTCCGCGGCCTAAAAGGCCTAGATGGGATATGGATGTGAGTTCCGAGGAAGGAGAGGTCTCAGGTTATTCCGATCCGGGCTCGGACGAAGAGGACAATACATTAACTGTGCTTCCGGAAGAATGGAAGAAATACTTGTTCTCATCCGAAAATACGGATATACTGCTAAAAGCAGTAAGAAGCACTATGAAAATAGAAGACTCGTCTGAGCCTTTATCAGTTCAAGACGAGATGTTTGGGGGCCTGAGAACTCGCAGGAATAGAGTTTTCCCGGTCAACAATCACATAACTGCAATGATAATGGAAGAGTGGGAAGATGTGGGGAAAAAATTAGTAGTCTCGAGAGACTTCAAATACCGTCTTCCCTTTGACCCAGAAGAAACTAAAGTCTGGGAGTCGGTTCCAAAGATCGACATTCCTGTGGCCAAAGTCACAAGGAAAACGGCTATTCCCTTTGAGGACTCGTCAGGGTTAAAAGACCCAATGGATAAGAGGTCAGAAGATCTTCTTAAGAAAGCCTGGGAATCGTCAGCCGCCATTATGAAGACGAATATAGCGGCTACCTCTGTAGCAAGGTCCATGAGTCTTTGGGTGGACGAGCTGGAGAGTCATATTAAAAATAGAACTCCAAGGGAAGAAATCCTTAAATCCTTTTCAGTTTTAAAGATGGCGACTGATTTCATGGCAGATGCTTCAGCGGAATCCGTACGCTTTGCTGCCTGGAATAATGCACTGTCAAACGCAGCAAGAAGGGCCTTATGGCTGAGATCGTGGACGGGAGATACCCAATCCAAGAACAAGCTGTGTTCGATTCCATTCTCAGGTTCTCACGTCTTTGGTCCAGTCCTTGACGAGCTACTTGAAAAAGCGTCTGATAAGAAGAAAGGCTTCCCTGAGGAGAAACCAAAGAAACAGCAATTCTTCCGAAAAACTCGCTCCCACCCAAGACAGGACTACAGAGGCAAGGGGAAGTCCGGTAGGTGGAGCTACCCTAAAGGAGGCAGAGGAAGAGGTTCCTTTCGAGACCAATCAACAGGACCCAGCAAACAATGACGCCAACAATATAGGAGGGAGACTACAATACTTCCAAGAAGGATGGCAGAACATAACTCAGAATCAGTGGATTCTACAGACAGTAGCACAGGGTTACAGGATAGAGTTTACTCATCTACCCCCCAAGAGATTCTGCTTAACACAGACAGAGTCATCAGCAGTACATCAAAGGCTGATAACAGACATACAGGAACTCTTAGAATTAAACGTCATAATATCGGTACCCCATCATCAACATTTTCAGGGGCATTACTCCAGTCTGTTCTCCATAAGAAAACCAAACGGAGATTACCGAACAATAATAAACTTAAAACCATTAAACAAATGGGTGGCGTACAAACGCTTCAAGATGAAATCTCTCAAATCAATTACACCGCTAATAAGAAAGAACTCTGTAATGTGCACGCTAGATCTCAAACATGCTTACTATCATGTTCCCATCCATCCCTCAGATCAAAAATTCCTCAGGTTCGCGATAAGAAACCACAAGAAAATACTTCATTTCCAGTTTCAGTGCCTACCATTTGGTCTCTCCTCTGCCCCAAGGATATTTACGAAGCTCATGACGGAGGTCATGGCCTACTTAAGAGAGAAGGAAGTTCTCATCGCACCATATCTGGACGATCTGTTGCTGATCGCAGATTCATCCCAACAGATGGAAGAATCCTTAGAAATTACCACGTCACTCCTGAAACGTCTGGGGTGGGTAATAAATGCAAAAAAATCGAGTCTCGAACCAGAGACGCAGAAGATATTTCTAGGGGTACTACTAAATTCTGAACTAGAATACTCCTTCCTACCAGACCAAAAACAACGGTCAACAAAAAAAGAACTTCAATCAATAAAAAAACGGAAATACATCTCCATCAGGAAAGCAATGAGGATTCTAGGTCTGATGACCTCATGCATTCCCAGTGTACAGTGGAGCCAGTTTCACTCCAGAACGCTTCAAAGGGAAGTTCTTTCGGTATGGAACGGAAGAAAAGATTCACTAGACAACAGGATGTGGTTACCCAGCAGGGTAAAGCAGTCCCTCTCATGGTGGATCAGCATAAAAAACCTCAAAAGAGGAAAACCATGGAAAATATCTCCATGCATAAATATAACCACCAATGCAAGCTCAAGGGGCTGGGGAGCCCACATAGAAGGTCGATACCTTCAGGGGACATGGCCACCATCGATACGCGACAGTTCCTCCAACTACAGGGAACTCAGAGCGGTCTGGGAAGCACTAAAAAGGTGCCAACACGAGATTCAGGGACACCACATCCGAGTCTTCTCAGACAACTCGACCACGGTAGCTTTTCTCCTACATCAAGGAGGACCAAGGCACCGTCCACTTCAGGCACTAGCAGAAGAAATATTCTCCTGGGCGGAAAATACCGTAAAGTCCATCACGGCAGTACACCTAAAAGGTTCACAGAACCATATAGCGGACTTTCTCAGCAGAGAGAAGGTACAGCCGTCAGAATGGTCTCTAAACGAAGAAATCTTTACTCAGTTAATCCAACAGTGGGGCACCCCACAAATAGATTTATTCGCCTCATGGAGCAATACAAAAACGAAAGAATTCTTTTCGCTAAATCCAAGAGACAATCCAACTGGCATAGATGCATTGGCTCAACATTGGGACATGGAACTTGCATACGCGTTCCCTCCACTAGCCCTAATTCCCAGAGTTTTGAGGAAAATTCAGGAAAGTTTAGCCGTAGTAATCCTAATAGTGCCATATTGGCCCAAGAGGAGCTGGTTTCCTCTGCTGAAGTGGATGGCGGTGGAAGACCCAGTGTTACTACCACTAAGACGGGATCTTCTAATACAGGGACCATTGGTCCATCAAAATCTAAAGATTCTACAACTCTCAGCATGGATCTTGAAAGGGATTGAGATCAAAGGGACTGTCTGAGTCAGTTATCTCGACCATGAAAAAAAGTAGAAAGCCGGTGACCTCGGCTATATACCAGAAAATTTGGAAGAAGTTTTGTGCACAGACCAATACTCCAATATCCGTTCTCCAACAACCAGATATTCCTCAAATACTAAATTTTCTCCAAACAGGTTTTGATATGGGCTTAAGACCTAGTACGCTAAAGGTACAAATCTCAGCTTTAACTGCCTTTTATGACTATCCAATAGCGAATCATCCCTGGATAATGAGATACATTAAAGCTACACAACGTATCAGACCAACAATACGAAGCTCAGTACCCTCATGGAACCTCACTTTGGTGCTAAATGAGCTACGGAAAGCTCCATACGAGCCACTTGATCAGGCACACCTAAAATCTGTGACATTCAAGACTGTTTTCCTCGTCGCAATTACGACAGCAAGGCGAATAGGTGAAATTCAAGCCCTGCCCATAACAGATCCATACTTAAAGATACAAGAAGATTGCATCGTTTTAAAGTTGGATCCCTCATTTCTTCCAAAAGTTGTGACGGACTTTCACAGAAACCAGGAAATAGTTTTACCTACGTTCTGCCAGAACTACAATAACGAAAAAGAACGTTCTCTTCATTCTCTGGATGTTAAGAGAACAGTGTTGCAGTATCTAAAACTTACAGACAGCTGGAGAATTGACTCTAATCTCTTTATCCAGATGTCCGGGAAAAATAGAGGCAAAAAAGCCTCAAAAGCGACTCTGGCCAGATGGATCAAATCTACCATTTGCGCTGCGTATATTTCAGCTGGTGAATCTCCTCCAGATCACCTAAAAGCCCACTCTCTGAGAGCAGTATCTGCTTCATGGGCAGAGAGTGCGGGTGCATCCATGGACCAAATTTGCCGGGCGGCAACTTGGTCTAGCTCAAATACCTTTTGCAAGCACTACAAGCTGGACGTTCTTTCAAAGCAACAGACTAGCTTTGGGAGAAAAGTCCTCCAAGCTGTAATCCCGCCCTAATAGGAGTTATTTGGTATTTCTCCTGTGGTGCTGTCATGAGGGACGATCTGGAAACTAGGAGTTAGTCATACCGGTAACGGTATTTCCAGGAGTCCATCATGACAGCACCCATTATTTGCCCCCCCTTGAACTACTGTCTAATGTGTGATATGAACATGTATAGAGAGGAAGTTCAATAAAATTGTGTTGTATCCATCCTGATGTGGTACTTTGTAAAATCACTGAGGGGTGGAGGTGGGGAGGGGCTATTTAACCTCTTCTGTGTTCCTGTCCCTATCAAGGATATGAAGAGCAACCTCCTGTGGTGCTGTCATGATGGACTCCTGGAAATACCGTTACCGGTATGACTAACTCCTAGTTTTTTGCCGTCAGGCACAATCCGCCAAATTTTGAAAAAAGCGGATCCGGCAAAAGTGGCCACCGGATATGTTTTATTCTCATAGACTTGTATTAGCGCCGGAAAACATACAGAGACGGATCCGACGAAAAATGGATGAAACGTGAGATCAAATGATGGAATCTGGCGACGGATTCTGTTTTTTTAAACAAATCATGCATTTTCCATTCCATGCATTGTGTTTGGCAGGGTAAGAGATTACACATAAGGATTTGGATTAGAGGACATTTTTTTTTCTTCTTGCATAGCAAACTGCAGAATACTTAAAGGGAACCTGTCACCCCCAAAAACGAAGGTGAGCTAAGCCCACCGGCATCAGGGGCTTATCTACAGCATTCTGGAATGCTGTAGATAAGCCCCCGATGTATCCTGCGCACTGCAGTACTTTGCTCTGCCCTCCACAGGGCAGACAAAGTACTCCGGAGCTGCAGCTTGAAGATAAAAAGAGGACGTCATCATAAGAAGGAGGGAGGCGCTGGATCGGACCACGACACCCATCAGAGCGGACCGGTTTCCCAGGTGAGTATAATCTAACCCAGAGGTCCCCAACGTTTCTGACCTTGAGAGCCACATTCAGCTCTGACAGAGGGTCGCGAGCCACATCCAGGCTTGAGAGAGGGTCGTGAGCCACATTCAACTCCTGCCCCATCACAATAGTGTCAACCAAAGCCCCCATTACAGTCATAATGGTAACTAAAGCTTTTCCACAAAAATCACCCCAAAGCAGTATACAAAGATCCAGGGGATCCCACAATATCCCCGATTCAGTATTCTATAAAGCACTCCCAAGACACTGTCACATCCAGCTTCAAACACCTCCTCTGACAGGTGGTGTCATCTTGTCTCCAGCGTACCATACTTAAATCATCTCAAAACCCACCAGTACATGTTCATCTAGATCTGCTCTTCTGTGCAGGGCTGCTCACAAAATTCACCATTTTCAGATGTGCTCTTCATACCTGTTTGCTAGAACTGGAACTAATGTACCAAGCTGACAGACAGCCGCGAGCCACAATTCATGGGACCGCGAGCTACATGTGGCTCCCGAACTACAGGTTGGGGACCCCTAACCTCTTTTTCTCATCTTTCTGGTTACATCGGCGGCTTATCTACAGCATTCCAGAATGCTGTAGATAAGCCCCTGATGCTGGTGGGCTTAGCTCACCTGCGATTTTGGGGGTGACAGGTTCCCTTTAAAGGGGTTATACAGGACTTTTATTATTTTTTTGCTATGGGGCCAACAACTAATGGGCAGGACACTGACAACTCCTGCCAGCAATTTTCCTTACGATATTGCAGTAGTTAAGGCAGGCGACGATGAAGACATGCACTAACATTTTAGTAGATTCAGGGTTGAGGAAGGGATGAATTTTGGCAACAATTTGGATTTGTAGGTGGTATGCACTTATGGTTTGAAGGACAGGGCAGAGTGGAGGGTTTACCCCAAGGCAGCAGACCTGTATTGTGGGGGAAAGCGTGATATTAGTTAAAGTGATAGATTGGTCGTGTAGTCATGGCTTGAATGAGGTTGACATGCTGGAGAGGTGGTTTGTATGAGTAGTGAAATTTTCAACCGTTTCTTTAACTCACAGAAGAGCAATTCATAGAGTTGCATTCCTCTCTGGACTCCTAATCTAGGAAATGAGAACTCTTAGGCCGGGTGCCCACAATCTGGCGCTAACAGCGCTTTGGACATAGCGCTTGTTCGCTGTGTCCAAAGCTCTGCCGTCTATTGTACACAGGTTAATCCGCGTGTGTTCACCGAACCATGTGGATTTACCGCATCCCATCCATGTCTATTGATATAATTTATTTTGCGGAGACAAACCTCTCCGAAAGAGAAATTGACATGCTGTAGTCTAGAGACACGCGCCGCATGTCAGTCTCTGCAGTGATCCACAGGTGACTGTGGACGCATAGTGGATATGGGATTTCTAGAAATCCCATCTACTATGCTGCCACAGTTGGCTGCTGCTGCTGGTTTGATGCTGCATAAACACGCTGTGGCATACCCACAGCAATTCCGGATCATGGGCACGTACTTTTATACTCCCCTTAGATGACGGTTGTAAGTCCAGATTACCAACTAGAAAATGTTTATGGCATGTGCTTTCAATATGCCTGTGACAGGTTTACTGGCACAGTATATGAGGGGAGATATGTGTCACAGCGCATAATGGCGTCGGTGATGTGAAACCAAGATATTTTCCTCCAGCACACATGGGCTGATTTTAGGTAGACACCTATAGAGTTGGTGGGAAGGTGTCCACCATATCTCCACCTGCAGAGCCGACACCGGCAGGTACTGACAAGACCTGGGCTCATGTCACGGTCATGTGATCATCACAAGGTCTGGCTTAAATACCTTGACTTGTGAGTATGTTTGGAGAGGAGAGACTGCAAATGGCGGCTCCAGGTGGAGCTGAAGACACTTGGTGGTCTGAGCTGGGGAATCCCTCAGACAATTGGACTTTGTCATATGTTATCTTTTGTTTTACCGTTATGCCAGAAAGGCTCTGCTTATTTTGCTGAACCCTGCTATGGTTTATGCTGTCTATAATAAGCCAGCAGGTGATTTACTGCAAGAAAGGGTTGTGTCTACCTTGGGAAGAAGCTGAGTGAGTCAAAGTGAGTCAACCCCTCACAATGCCATAAATGTCTGAGATGGTAATACCCTTTTAATTTATGGCCCTTGGGATTAGATCCATGTGAAGATGTGACTCTTGAATCAGAAAAAAATGTTCATCAGTGGTCCAGACATCCCAAAAGCAGAAGTGGATCCAAAGTACGGAGGAGGTCCAAATCCTGCTACAAACAATAATACAAAATACTCCTATGTGACTGTGCCTATGCAGCTGCCATAAAGCACTAGAACTTGCCACATTGCCCATATTGAGTACCAGTGGCAAATATGGATGATCCAAAGTGATAACTAATAGTTATAAAGTACAGTAATCATTGTAGTAGTGCTAAATACAGTAAATACAGTAGCTGCATTTCTTTAATACATAGGAATACATAAATCACTTGTACCATAAGCTGATTATTTCAGACTTTTAAGCAAAACTGCTCATAGCTTTGTCATATTCAGCTTTTAGCAAAATATTAATTACAGAGTAAAACTGTGGAGTCATCGTTTTTTATAGTTTGACCCCTTTATTTTAATGCTCATGGGAGCCCCAGCCAAGAAAATGGCAGTGATTTCTAAAAACTGCAGTGTATATATTTCTGTGGTTCATTCTCCGATACGATCTCCTCTAGGGTAAAGGAAACAGATGCAAATATTGAAATTGGAAATACCTAACAATGCTTTAGGTTTAATTAGCTCAATATAAAGGTTGGAAACGCTGAAAAGTGGTTAAAGAGGCATTTGTTTTAGAGTTTTATGTGTTGGCATAATGTAAGGCTGAGGGCATTTGGCAGTGTTCTGCAGAATATTACCTCTGAAAACACATTTGTGTTCTTCATTTTTTATGTATAATACTACATTCAGGTTTAACTTTGACAACTTTTCTTTTTTTTAATGGAACTTATTAAAACACTAGATTGAGGCCCGAAGCTATCGCATCGGGAGGGCGGTAATGTCACAATGGGGGCAGGCTTTGCAGTGTTAAATCTCTCCCCCATGTGCTCTCCCTCCTAACCACACTCTTTTTCCCATGTGCTGACTTCTCCCGTCTGTGCTCTCTTCTTTGACCTGTCTACCCCATGTGCTATCCCCCTTGTCTGCTGTCTCTCTCCTTCCTGTGCTGCGTTCTCCCCTCTTGTGCCATCCCATTTGAGATGTCTCCACCCGTGCTCTGTCTCTCACCCCTGTGCACTTTCTCTCTCCCCCATCTGCTGTCTTCAAAAAGGGGTTTTCCCACGAACAAAAGTTAATTTTAAATTGTTTGTGTCTGACTGTGTACAGAACATACCACAGCTCCTGGGCAGGGGAGGAAGCAAAAGACAATACTGACATTACAGCAGGAGGTCGCAGAGGATACATTTTGTGAGATAAATATTGTTTAAAAACAGTCAGAGAAATATTTTACATGACAAAATGAATCCACTGTGATCCCCTGCTGTAATGTCAGTATTGTCTTTTGCTTCCTCCCCTGCCCAGGAGATGTGGTATGCTCTGTACATGGGCAGACAGACAATTTTTAAAATGAACTTTCGTTCGTGGGAAAACCCCTGTAATGTGACCGGCTTCCTCTGCCTGTAGACAAGTCGCGCATCTGTCGCCGGGATCAGCCAAATAATTCACTGCGCCTCCATGGAATTTGCCCAAGAGCAGTAAATCAGACCGCCACCATCTTTGTGCAGACAGATAGCGGCGGTCAGATACACTCCTCCTATACAAAGATGGCGGCGGTCAGTGAATCATTCGTCTGATCCCGGCTGCGTGTTTGCGACAGTGTTCCGCTGGTGGTACGGCGCAAGAGGCTGCGTACGGCGAATACAGTGTGTGTGTGGTGCGACGGTTTCCATATTGAGACACCCACCCATTGTAGAAAAAGTTGGTGGTGAGATGCTTGAATTGCCCAAAGATGTCATCATTTATGTCCAGCTAAAAAAAACCAACCTGTAAATATCCGATCTATGTGAATCCGGCTTTATTATTATAAGTAGTGAGTAGCATGTACTTCTGGAGTTCAGGATTAAGTACATTTATTTACAGCTTGCTTTATGTGTATATATAATAGTTCAAATTTCAAAATCTGCGAGCAAGCCCGGAACTGTGGCAGTATATTATTTATTCCATGGTGCTTAACATGTGAGGTGGGGTATACATAATAAAAACAAGTACAATAATCTTAAACAATACAAGTCACGACTGGTACAGGAGGAGAGAGGACCCTGCCCGCGAGGGCTCACAATCTACAAGGGTTGGGTGCGAATACAATAGGCGAAGGTAGAGCAAGTTGTGCAGTGGCTTGGTTGAGCGGTGATTACTGCAGGTTGTAGGCTTGTCAAAAGAGGTATGTCTTCAGGTTCTTTTTGAAGGTTTCGATGGTAGGCGAGAGTTTATGTTGTGGTAGAGAGTTCCAGAGTAGGGGTGATGCGCGAGAGAAATCTTGTATTCGATTGTGGGAAGAGGAGATAAGAGGGGAGTAAAGAAGGAGATTTTGTTAGGATTGGAGGTTGTGTGCAGGTAAGTACCGGGAGGCGAGGTCACAGATGTATAGAGGAGACAGGTTGTGGATGGCTTTGTATGTTATGGTTAGGGTTTTGAACTGGAGTCGTTGGGTAATGGGGAGCCAGTGCAGGGATTGACAGAGGGGAGAGGCCGGGGGACAGGTGGA
This sequence comes from Ranitomeya imitator, assembly GCF_032444005.1. Lineage (NCBI taxonomy): Eukaryota > Metazoa > Chordata > Amphibia > Anura > Dendrobatidae > Ranitomeya > Ranitomeya imitator. Next base: position 417,935,084 of record NC_091282.1, on the reverse strand, counting down.
TTAGTCGGGCAGCAGAGTTTAGAATAGATTAGAGGGGTGTGAGAGTGTTCGAGGGGAGGCCACAGAGCAGGAGGTTGCAGTAGTCAAGGCGGGAGATGATGAGGGAATGGACTAGGGTTTTTGCAGATTCTTGGTTGAGGAATGTACGGATCCGTGAAATATTTTTGAGTTGAAGTCTGCAGGAAGTGGAAAGAGCTTGTATATGTGGTTTGAATGAGAGATCAGTGTCAAGGATTACCCCAAGGCAGCGAGCTTGCAGGACTGGGGAGAGTGAGCAGCCATTTACTTTAATGGATAGGTCCGTTGGGGAGGTTGTGTGAGATGGGGGAAAGATGATGAATTCTGTTTTGTCCATATTAAGTTTAAGAAATCTAGCAGAGAAGAAGGATGAAATAGCGGACAGTCATTGAAGGGATTCTGGTTAGTAGGGTGGTGATACCTGGTCCAGAGATGTAGATCTGTGTGTCGTTGACATAGAGATGATACTGAAAGGCGTGAGATTCTATGAGCTGTCCCAGGCCGAAGGTGTAGGACTGAACCTTGCATGACTCTGACAAATAGGGGGCGAGGTGAGGAGGTGGTGTGCGAGTGGGAGACGCTGAATGTCCGGTTTGTTAGGTATGACGAGATCCAGGATAGGGCAAGTCTGTGATGCCAAGGGATGAGAGGGTCTGTAATAATAGGGAATGGTTCACTGTGTCAAAGGCAGAGGACAGGTCCAGGAGGAGGAGGACAGAGTAGTGTTGCTTGGCCTTTGTGGTTAATAGGTCATTGGAGACCTTAGTTAGGGCAGTTTTACTGGAGTGGTGTGACCGAAAGCCAGATTGTAAGTGGTCGAAGAGGGAGGAAGAAGAGACGTGGGAGGACTGTTCAAGATGGATGTGTTGTTCCAGTAGTTTTGAGGCATAGGAGAGAAGTGATATAGGGTGATAGCTAAATACAGAGGATGAGTCAAGAGAGGGCTTTTTGAGGGTAGGTGTGATTGAGGCATGTTTAAAGTTTGAAAGGAAAACACCAGTTGTTAAAGCTAGGTTGAAGAGATCGGTTAGGGTTGAGATGAAGACTGTGGTGAGGTTTGGGATGAAGTGGGATGGTATCCGGGTCAAGTGCACAGGTGTTGAGATGCGATTGAGTAGGGAGGAGTCGATCTTCTGTAATGGTGAAGAAGTTGGTTTTGGAGGAGGAGGGCTGGGCAGTTAGGAGGAAGGGCTCTGGGGGTTGTTGACCAAAACTGTGTCTGATGTTATCAATCTTCTGCTTGAAAAAAAGAGGCAAAGTCTTCAGCTGAGATGAGTGGGGATGGAGTAGGTGCTGGGGGGGACGGAGGAGAGAATTGAAGGTGTTGAATAACTGTTTAGGTTTGTGAGACAGGGAGGATATCAGAGATGAGAAGTAAGTTTGTTTAGCTGTGTTGTGTGGCCTTGAAAGTAGTGAGGTAGTGTTTGAATGCGATGAAGTGCTCGTTGGAGTGGGGTCTTTTCCATCTCCGCTCAGCAGTCCTGGAAGCTCACCTCATTTCTTTGGTCAGGCTGGTGTGCCAGGGCTGTCTGTTGATTTTGCGAGTCTTGGGATGTGTGAGAGGAGCAACCAATTCCAAAGCTACAGCTATTGTGGTGTTTTAAAGAGCGGCATCCGCATTGTGTAGGGAACTTATGTCTGAAAGTGGGAGGAGGGATTCAGAGAGTAAGTGTAGATCGAGGTGTTTAAGATTTCTGCGAGGGCGTGCAAGTTTGGGGTGGGGGTTGTAGACAAGAAGTGGAGAGGGAAGAGAATGTGAGTAGGTTGAGGTCAAATGTGTGGCTATCTTTGAGAGTGGCTGCAGAAGACAATTGAGTGAGGCCGAAGGAGGAAGTGAGGGATAGAAGTTTAGTGGCAGCTGAGAGGGAAGTGTCAATGGGGATGTTGAAGTCTCCCAAGATTATAGTGGGGATGTCAGCGGAGAGGAAATGAAATAGCCAGGTGGTGAAGTGGTCAAAGAAGGTGGTGGCTGGCCTGAGGGGGCGGTAAATGACAGCCAGTTGGAGCAGGAGTAGATGCGCTCAGAGTGCACCTCAAAGGAAGGGAGGGTAACGGAGGTTGGCAGTGGGTTTAGGGTGAAGGAACAGTTATCTGACAGGAGAAAACCAACTCCTCCGCCATGCTTGCTGCTGGGACGGGGTGTGTGGGAAAGGTGGAATCCACCATACGAAAGTGCAGCAGGAGAGGCTATGTCAGAAGTGGTGAGCCAGGTTTTGGTGATGGCAAGGAAGGAAAGTTTGTTAGTAATAAAAAGATCATGGATGTAGGAAAGTTTGTTGCAGACAGAGCGAGTGTTCCACAGAGCTCCTGTTAGTAGGACTGGGGAAGCAGGGGCTGGGCGAATGGGTATAAGGTTAGAGAGGTTACGGTAAGTTGTGATTGAGCGTTGATGGGAGGTAGAAATGATTGGGGGGGATGTGGTGAGGAGGACCAGGATTTGGAGAGATAGCTAACGTTCCTCCATAAATTACGGAATGACAACTAGAGTAATCCTCAAATAAAAAGTGGGAAAAAGGATAAGTTTCAGTTTTTCGGGACTCTACTTTACCCTGTTGCTGACCAGGTACAAATTCTAGTTTTATCGTGCAATAGCTTTTAACAGCTCTAAAAATATATTATTGTTTGGATATTGAAATATTTTTACCTCTTTTTCTTGACACATGAGGCTTAATTTTTAAGCTTTTTAAAAAAAAAAAATCAGGGGAAATGTAAGAAAAAAAAAAAGGGTCTAATTTTTAAAAAATATTTTTATGTTTTTATACATCCAAAAAGAACCGCTGAAAAAAAATTATTGTTCCCCATTCCATAGAAATAATTTTTAGATATTGAACAGATTTATTCTTTTCAACAGAGGCAGGGCAATAAACCTATTTGAACTGGCAGTGTTTATTTTTTCTTGCTTTTATTTGTTTCATTTATTTTACACAGTGTGCCCCCTGTAAGATCTTAAAAGACCTTTTGATGCATTTTGAACATATTCATTATTTTTGTTGCGGATTTCCCCTGTAATTGAAGCTGGTATATTGGCCTGACTTATGGGTGAAATTCAGTTTCCAGGCTGCATATCAGGACTGACTAGGTCTCATAGGACTCAGCAGCTCTTGCATCATCCGTACTCCCAGCGATCACATGATCACTGGGTGCTGAGGAGGAAGCACAATCAGTACGTGATATATGCAATGCTTGTTTAGTGTTGTGTATAAACCAACAGAAAGGCAAACATAATGATGAATTATGTTTCTCTTCTCTGCAAGGAGTCTGGCTGTGTCTGACAGCCAGCTCCTCACCTCCACAGCTGCATCATCTCCTGTAATATTACTATGCAGTGATGTTTTACTCTATGTGCAATACAGGAATAGTGTAAGGCTATGTTCACACATTGCGGTTTTTACCGCGGAACCGCGGCGATTTTGCAGCTGCGGGTCCGCAGCAGTTTCCATAGCGTTTACAGTAACATGTAAACCCTATGGAAACCGCAAACCGCTGTGCACATGCTGCGGGAAAAAACGCGCGGGAACGCAGCGGTTTACAACCCGCAGCATGTCACTTCTTTGTGCAGAATCGCAGCGATTTTGCACCCATAGAAATGCATTGATCCACTTACTTCCCGCATGGGGCTGTGCCCACCTTGCGGGAAGTAAGCGGATAATGTGCGGGTTATACCCGGGGTGGAGGAGAGGAGACTCTCCTCCAGGCCCTGGGAACCATATTTGAGTAAAAAAAAAAAAAGAATTAAAATAAAAAATCATGATATACTCACCTCTGAAGTCTCAGCGCTGCATGCGGCCGTCCGGTCTCAGGTTTGCTATGCGACCAGGACCTGCGGTGACGTCGCGGTCACATGACCGTGACGTCACGAAGGTCCTTCTCGCACAGCATCTTTGGAACCGGACCGCCGCCTGCAGCGCCGAGGAGATTGGGACGTCAGAGGGTGAGTACGGTATATCATTATTTTTTTATTTTTAACATTACTATTGATGCTGCATATGCAGCATCAATAGTAGGAGTAAATCCCGCAGCGGAACCCGCAGGACAGACCGCGATAAATCTGCAGTCATAACCGAAGCGGGTTTGCCCTGCAGATTTATCAAATCCGCTGCGGGAGAACCCGCAGGGACAGGACGCTATGTGTGAACATAGCCTTAGAGTAGTAAAAATAAGACAACATAGATTTCCCCTGTATTTACAGTGGGGCAAAAAAGTATTTAGTCAGTCAGCAATAGTGCAAGTTCCACCACTTAAAAAGATGAGAGGCGTCTGTAATTTACATCATAGGTAGACCTCAACTATGGGAGACAAACTGAGAAAAAAAAATCCAGAAAATCACATTGTCTGTTTTTTTAACATTTTATTTGCATATTATGGTGGAAAATAAGTATTTGGTCAGAAACAAACAATCAAGATTTCTGGCTCTCACAGACCTGTAACTTCTTCTTTAAGAGTCTCCTCTTTCCTCCACTCATTACCTGTAGTAATGGCACCTGTTTAAACTTGTTATCAGTATAAAAAGACACCTGTGCACACCCTCAAACAGTCTACTTTTCCTGATTGTGGGCACGTACCCATACACTCCTAAGAAACCGTTCCAATCCATATTTCTCCGACACAATGGGCATGCTTGCTCACTGTGGTGTCATGAGACACCATTCATTATACTCTTTGGAGAGGGGAAGGAGAGAGGCGCACAGTGACAAAACAGACAGACAGGAACGTAGAAAGAGCGTGTTGAAATGTCTAACATAATTTACCTAATCCTAGAGCTGGATTCACATCTACATTGCTCAGTACCGCTATGTAATTTCCTCCATGCTGCTGATGTTTGTCTGTGTGCTAAACAAGAATTAAAAAGCAGTAATCCTTACTTGTGTGCTGTGCTGTGTTGTGTATAGCAGAGGTCACAGCATCAAGTCTCCTCATCTCAGAGTGGATTGCAAATTAGAGATAGAGAATTTGGAGAGGAAACTGGTGATTTTGCAGAATACAAGTTGTATAATGGTGTTAATCCTCATTTACACATACACAGGTCAACTAATTCTGAAAAGGGACTTGAAAGTAGTTACCCTTTAAGGCTGGTGTTTATACTCTAGACCTAATTTTCCGTCCTCGGGAATAATGTGCCACAATGTTATTTTTGCATATTGGGTGCCACAAATCCAAATCTACCCCTTTAAGCTGGATAAGCTGGCTTAGACTTGCAGTATAGTTTACGCCAGCTGGTCCGTGCGAAGTCTCTTGCTGCGGCTAATTGCAGATAGTGAGTTTGGTGAGCTGATCTCCCCGTTCTACTGTATATTACTGAGAATGGTGCTACCTCTTTCCACAATTTAGAAAATTGGTAAATCAAAAAGGTGCAGATTTTTATGTAAGTTAGTAATTGTGGCACAGGGTCCTTTATAATTGTCCACCGAATCGTGTTAGAAGGTTACTTTTGGTGCATTCCTGTGCAGTCGGCAGGCGCATCAAAGCGACGCATCCGCATGTCCAGCATACCCAATGTTAGGCATAGGTACGCAGGACACATGCAGAAGTAGGCGGACCTAAATGGAAGAAGTGCGGAAGTGGGCAGAGCTTCAGCGAGGAAGTCCTCAAAGCCCCGGTACGCAAGTGTGAACCCGGCCTTACCTTTCCGTTCTACATTATTTATGTTTTCTTTGCGGAAAGCTTTTCACATTTGTTTTACTGGTTTCCATAAATGTCTAAAGAATATCTGTCTTTGGTTTCTATCTCAGGTGCTGTAGCATTGAAGAATCTGGAAATTAAAGAAAATGCACTGGTGAGTAACTGCTCAATTCATGCTGTTTGCATACGGTTGTAGACTTTATTATTAATAAATAACACCCCTGGCTAGTAGGTTACACCGAAAACCTCTAATTTCCCAATATTGTCCCAATTTCCCAATAATTAATATTGTCCCATTTCCAGTTTAACAATTAAAAATCTGGAACAAAAACCCTTAACCAAGTGCAAAAAAAACAACAAAAAAAACCTACATTTTTGTCTGTAGAAAAGTCTTGTCTCATAGCACCAAATATTTTTTTTCTTCTTTTTATAGAGTCAACTGGATGTGCCTTTTAAAGTTAAAGCCGGCCATATCGGTGAGTTATATTTTGCTGGATCAGTAAGGTACATAAGTGAAAAACTTCAAAATGAGGTATCAAGAAAGTGCCTCCATATGTAGTGAATTTCGTGTCTTTGACATTTCGATGAGATGTAATTTGCTTTTGGTCACTGTGTTCCTCTAATTACCTAGAAATAAAGTGGCTCAGTAGTTACATTGCAAAGTACAGTAGATCCATAGGTTGCATCAAAAGCTCCCATTCAAGTAAAACGGCAATTTATACATTTGATACTGCAATACCTAATTGTACTGATACTTGGGAGGTGCATGAAGGTAAATGATTAGGCCAAATTTGGGTCACTTTGACCAGCACCTTGCGGTGTCAGTATCGCTCCTTGCTTTTGCTGCAGGTTAGTTTGGATAGAGCATACACTTCTGTAAACTGTAGTCTAGACAAGAGGTCCACAGGTTAGTTGTCCTTTTGTTGGCAAGGAACAAACATAATTCTTGGTTCTTTTAGTACAAGAAAAAATGTAAGATGTGACCTGTTGCTACGTACACTTGAAAATTAAGAACAAGTATCAATGCCTCTATTTTTAGTGAAATCATGGCTAGTTTATGTTGTATGTGGCTTATACAAAAGGTGGATTTCACTCATTTCAAGGAAAAGTTTGTTTTCTTTGGTCAAAAAAGAGGCAGTTTTTTTTAGTTGATATCGTGTAGTGCTCTCACAATGAAAGTTAGGTTCCTCTTATAATGTTCAGTAACATATGAAACTAGAAAGCATTTTTTTATGAGCGTCTGTCAGAGGTGACCTCACCATGAGGTATTATTATTATTATTATTATTATTATTTATTATTATAGCGCCATTTATTCCATGGTGCTTTACATGTGAGGAGGGGTATACATAATAAACAAGTACAATAATCTTGAACAATACAAGTCACAACTGGTACAGGAGGAGAGCGGACCCTGCCCGCGAGGGCTCACAATCTACAAGGGATGGGTGAGGATACAGTAGGTAGGGTAGAGCTGGCCGTGCAGCGGTTTGGTCGATCGGTGGTTACAGGTAGAGACAAAGATCACGATTCCAGTGATTTATCACTTAGTATCCAGAGGGCAGTAGTTATCGTAGAGTCAGTTTTTTGACCTGTGTATAGCCCACCCACACCACAGCTTTCCATGTACATGGTTTAGTGACAGAGAGCTGCTAATCAGTGCTGGAGGCTTGGTTGGACTGGAAGGCACAAGGCCGTTTGTCCTGTAATGATGATATCCCGATTAAACACTCATTGTACTGAAACAGCAAAACACAGCCTGGTAAGTGACACATCCCTGTAATCAGGCTCTCTGCTCCTACATTACTGCGGTCTCATATTATATTGTAAAAACATGCTGACAGATTTCCTTTAAAGAGATATTCCCATCTCCAAGATCCTATCCAAATATGTAGTATGTGTAATAATATTAGCAAATACCTCCAATTAGAAATGTAGTGTCGTTTTTCTGATTCGCTATGCCTCTTACCTCATGTGCAGGCATTGCAGGACCTTAGGTATCCATGGTTATGACCACAAGCAACTACCTAAGGTCTTGCAATGCCTGCACATGAGGAAAAAGGCATAGCGAATTAAAAAAAATATACTACATTTCTAATTAGAGGTAATGTTCTAATATTATTATTATTACTACTACATATACTACATATCAGGATAGTATCTTGGAGATGGGAATATCCCTTTAAGTCATTGTTGATGCTTAGAAAAATATCTTTTTAGTATTCTAGCCACCTTTATAGTCAGTCTGAAGTATACTATGCTTCAAAACCTCTGAGAAGTGTAACTAATACTTAGTGTGACCTGTGTTTTAGGCAGTGCTACTGTTACAAATGATAATGTTGCTACGATCGACAAAAGTGTCTTATTTTTGTGCGCTTCCACTAGGCCAGGGATGGGGAATCTTTTTTTATGCCAAGGGCAATTTGGATATTTAGGCTATGTGCACACGTTGCAGATTTCTGTGTGGATTTTTGTTCTCCATTTTTGAAAAATCCACAGGTAAACTGCACTGCGTTTTACCTGCGGATTACCCGTGGATTTTCAGTGTTTTTTGTGCGAATTTCACCTGTGTTTTTATGTCTGCGGACTTCTATTGAGGAGCAGGTGTAAAATGCTGCAGAATCCACGCAAAGAATTGACATGCTGCGGAAAATAAACCGCGGCTTTTCCCTGCGGAATTTTCTGCAGCATGTACACTACGGATTTTGTTTTCCATAGGTTTACATGGTACTGTAAACCGGATGGAAAACTGCTGCAAATCCGAAACGTGTGCACATACTCTTATACCATCCTTCGGGGGCCGTACAAACTCTGCCCACAAAGTACATCCTGACTCCCGCACTGGTTTCAGGATGTAATCTTTTATTGCATGACCTTCAGGGTTCAGTAGTGAACACTGCCTGTGTGTGCTAACAGAGCAAGAAGAAATTAATGAGCTGGCTGTAATCAAAATACACCTCCCTGCCCAAGAATGCGGTCCCTGAGAATCTACCCGGGGGCCTGATAAAAGGTCTCAAGGGCTGTAAATGGCCCTGGGGCCTGAGGTTCCCCACCTCTGCACTAGGCAGTTATCAATGTAGACGTCTAGGAGTGAACTTTCTGTATGATTACTTATAACAGTCAGGCCGAAGAACAAACTCCTCTGGGCCCTATTAGCAAACTTACTGCTTTTATAGTGTATTGCTGCAGAGTTTTGTTTTTTTTTTGTTTGTGTTATTTAAAAAGAAAAAAAAAATTCCATAGGATATTTAGGTACTTGATAGTAAGACTAGCCAAATGTTGCTTTAAAAAGTTTAAATAATCTGTTATAATATTTTTATACAGGCAAGCTTGATCTTAAAATTCCTTGGAAAAACCTTTATACTCAACCAGTGGAGGCCGTTTTGGATGGTGTTTACTTACTTATTGTGCCTATTGCTAGTAAGTTCCTGTTCCTTTTTTTTTTTTAATCCCAGAATTAAATGAAAGGGTTTGTCTGCTGCAAGTGAACTCTTTCTCGATCTGATTGTTTGGCCCCGACAAACAATAAAAGCACCTATATTCCCCTCCCGTGTAGGCACTGTTCCAGCGGTGTCAGCACTCGTGTTCCCAGGCCCCTCGTACAGTTGTTATGACATGTGAGCCCGGTGTCCAATCAGCGCTGGTGTCACTGTCTCCGCCTTCGGACAAACTGAACATCAAGAGGAAGTCATAGCTCAGCTGCAGCCCTGGCTTCCTGCTGGTGTTCAGTACGTCCAAAGGCTGAGATAGGGAGGCCGGCACTGATCGGGCACCGGGCTCACATGTCATAACAACTGCACGAGAGCCCCGGGGTTGTGAGTGTCGACACCACTGGAGCGGCGCTGGCCTAGGAGGGTGAGTACTAAGTGTGTTCATTTGATCGGCACCAAACATTCAGATCAAGAAGGAGTTTTCCTGTTTTCCTAGTAGTGGACAACCCCTGTACAATGGATGCTGTTTGTAACACATAGCAAGCAACTTCAGTACAGAGAATTACTTTTTGGACATGTTACCGAGTATCTTATGAGTATCTTATAGACCACAAATGGCTTACAAAAAATGTTTAGTTGTTTTGTTGTGGTATATGCTTTTTATGTCTATTCATAATTCTAGTTTGGGCGATTTAACATTTTGATAGGTGGATATGGGATCTAAGAAGTATCTTTTCTCCTTGCGGAGAGTGACATGCTAAGCATGTCGAGATGAGGAGACTTAAAGCCGCAATGCTCCTCTGGGAAATATGCAAATTGTCTCTTCAGAGAGGAAGAGGACTAGAACTCTAGTGCCACCTATTGGAAGTAGCAATCCTAACAGTCAATGTCGACCCTTTAACGAGCCTTGTCACATGACTTAGGATAAATGCCAAACCAGAATCCCAATAGGTGGATACGAGTTGTTTCACTCCTGTTTTCTGTCCCTTTTCCTTCTTTGATCATTAGTCTTAGGCTTCTTTCACACTAGCGTCGGGCCCGGCCCGTCGCAGTGCGTCGGGCCGAGGTTACCGACGCTAGCGTTGCCTCCGCCGCACAACGGGTGCAGCGGATGCTGCTTTTCAGCGCATCCGCTGCCCCATTGTGAGGTGCGGGGAGGTGGGGGAGGAGTTCCGGCCGCGCATGCGCGGTCGGAAAAGACGGTCCGTCGGCTGCAAAAAATGTTACATGGAACGTTTTTTGCGGCCGACGGTCGGCCGAAAAACGGCGCAACCGTCGCGCGACGGTTGCGACGTGTGGCAATCCGTCGCAATGCGTCGCGTAATGTTAGTCAATGGAGAAAAAACGCATCCTGCAAACACTTTTGCAGGATGCGTTTTTTCTGCAAAACGACGCATTGTGACGGATTGCAGTTAACGCTAGTGTGAAAGTAGCCTTAGAGCTTTAAATGCCTATTAAAAATAAATATTATTATTAGCCCAAATTGCTGATGTCCTTATCTGGATATTCCTGTTTTTCTACATTGTTATCATAGTGATAGGGCAATACAAACTCTGGTTAATGTGAAACAATGTGGCCTTTTGTAACATTTGTTAATTTCACACAAATTTAAGGTATAAAATATGATGCAGAAAAAGAAGGAAAACAATTCTTGGAAGCCAGACAGCGGGAACTGCAGCGCATTGAGGAGGCCAAGCAGAAAGTGGCTGATCAGGGTAAGGGGAAGTTCACATTTAGACGATTCCTTATAAAATACTTTTAGGTACAAATGACAAACTGAAATCAGATATAATGTTCATTTAAACTAAATATTATAACTATGGATAGAAAGCTCTTACTTTTGCTCATTTTATTTCAACTATTTTGTATATAAATTGTATTATTTTACTTTTATTGCTGTAGAAAAGCCAAAAGAAGAAAAGCAGGATACCTTCGTAGAGAAATTAGTAACTCAGGTTATTAAGAATCTTCAGGTGAAGATCTCCAACATTCACATACGATACGAAGATGATGTAAGTACGAGATATTGGGACAAAATTCACTGTGAATTGGCTTACATATGGTATGACAAATTCATCACATGTTTTAGATACTTTTTACAGATCAGTTGACAGTTTTGAAATGTGCCTAGAAAAAGGTTAAAAAAAATAAAATGTTGCACAAAATATTGTAAAATACCTATGTCTAACATCTCAAGCTGGTTTAGCTACATTAATCACGCTGCAGGCACCATATAGATAAGTTTGCTGAATTTCGCAATCACAATTATACCTCTTGTGCAAATATTAATTAACTTCCCACTATTCTTTTAGGTTGTTATGCAGATGAATTTTTTTTAGACGTTTACATGAGACAAGCTTTTAAGTTCCATCTAGCAGTCAGTTAATTTCTCTGGAATACAATATATATATATATAATATATATATATATATATATATATATATATATATATATATATATATATATATGTGTGTGTGTGTATATATATATATATGTATGTGTGTATATATATATATATATATATATATATATATATATATATATATATATATATATATATATATATAATGTGTGTATATATATATATGTGTGTGTGTATGTAGATTGTCTCAAACTGTATCTGTTTTAATAAATGTCAAAAATAACTTGGCACTCAAAAGGCTTTATGAAAAAATTGTGTTCATTTATGATGTTATTTTTGACATTTGATCTAACGAGCCGGAAACCCTACTTGAGCACCAACGTCTGTACAACACAAAGTGCCATGTATTTCTGTGGTGTATCTGTTTTAATATTTGTTATGTGTCTGCTTGAGATCTTAAAGAGAAATAATGTAAGTTATGCAGAAGCATCTACTTTAGCTTTTGCTACATCTTTATAGTCACGTATGCATAAATATCTTGTGGAAAACTAGATGATTTTTTTTTCTTTTGCAGCATTAAAAGTTATAGTTGCCCCAACTTGCTTCTACTCAGTAACTACTAGATGACTTTCACCCCTTCTAGACATATAAAGTACATGTACATCATATGTCGTGCATACCAAGTCTGCATATTTCCCGGCAGATGATGGCTGTTTTATACAGGTTAATAGCAGATCTCTGCCTACGGCTGTTTAACTCTTAAGTCCCATGTCAATCTCTTGACAATGGCTTTCAATATGCGCCGGGAGGGGGTGCGTCGTTCTACATTTCCATCAGCGCGCCCGTGATGTGATCACGGGGCGCCGATAGGTTGTCATGACAGCCGTCGCTGGCTTTCATAGGAGATTGTGATTTTCGCTATACATAGCAGTGCTGATGCACTACAATGTATATTACAAGTGATCAGAGAATCCCAGTCCCCTAAGGAGACTAACAAATATAGTAGAAAGGGAAAAAAGTTTTTAAAAGTATGAAAAAAATAATAAACAAAAAACTCAAATCGCCCCCCTTTTGTCCCACTAAAAATAAAAATACAGATATTTGGTATCACTGCGTTTATAAGAGTCCGATCTATCAAATATAAAATGTTTTAATTTGATCGGTACACGGCGTAACAAGAAAATAAGTTACAACTCCAAAATTACGGGGTTTTTGGTCGCCGCAACTTGTAATTTAATGCAATAAGAAGCAAACAAAACATTCTATCTACTCCAAAATTGTATTAGCAAAAACGTCAGCTCAGCCCCATAACATAATAATTATTATTTATTTATATAGCACCATTGAATCCATGGTGCTGTACATGAGAATGGGTTACATACAATTTACTGATATCACTTACAGTAAACAAACTAACAATTACAGACTGATACAAAGGGACGAGGACCCTGCCCTTGCGGGCTTACATTCTACAGAATTATGGGGAGGAGACAATAGGTTGAGGGTTGCAGGAGCTCTGGTGTTGGTGAGGCGGTATCTCCGGTAGTGGTGAGGAGGCAGCCGGGTCAGTGCAGGCTGAAGGATCCGAATGTGGTTGATAGTCGGACGTCTTGGGGCAAAGAATTCCAGAGGATGGGGGATATTCGGGAGAAGTCTTGGAGGCAGTTGGATGAGGAGCAGATGAGTGTGGAGGAGAGAAGGAGGTCTTGGGAGGACCGGAGATCACGTGAGGGAAGATATCGGGAGATTAGTTCAGAGATATATGGAGGAGACAGGTTGTGGATGGCTTTGTAGGTCAGTATTAGTACTTTGAACTGGATACGCTGAGGGAATAGGAGCCAGTGAAGAGATTTGCAGAGGGGGGAAATAAAGGAGTAGCAAGGAGGGAGATGAATTAGTCGGGCAGCAGAGTTAAGGATGGACTGGAGAGGTGCAAGGGTGTTAGCAGGGAGGCCACAGAAAAGGATGTTGCAATAGTCAAGGCGGGAGATGATGAGGGCATGCGCAAACATTTTAGTAGATTGACGGTTGAGGAAAGGACAGATTCTGGAGATATTTTTGAGCTGGAGGCGACAGGAGGTGGAAAGAGCTTGGATATGCGGTTTGAAGGACAGGGCAGAGTCAAGGGTTACTCCGAGGCAGCGGACTTCCAGTACGGGGGAAAGCGTAATGTCGTTAATTGCGATAGATAGGTCCGGTAAGGAAGATCTATGAGATGGAGGAAAGATGATGAGTTCAGATTTGTCCACATTGAGTTTGAGGAAGCGAGAGGAGAAGGAGGATATGGCTGGTAGACACTTCAGGATTCTGGACAGCAGAGAGGTGACGTCTGGGCCAGAGAGGTAGATCTGTGTGCAATTAGCATAAAGGTGGAACTTGAAACCATGAGACTTTGAGTTGTCCCAGGCCAAGTTTATAGATTGAGAAGAGTAAGGGTCCTAGAACAGAGCCTTGGGGGAACTCCAACAGAAAGAGGGTGGGATGAGGAGGTAGTGTGGGAATTTCCAAATTTTTTCTCACCACTTAATTAAAATAAGTGAATAACTGTACACATTTGGTTTCTGCGTACTTGTACTGACCTTGAAAATCATATTGCCAGGTCAGTTTTTCCCTGCTATATTTAGATGGAAAAATGAAAAAAGTTATGGCTCTTGGAAGAAGGGTAGGAAAAAACTAAAATGGAAAACCGCCATGTCATGAAGGGGGTAAAGCACCAGTGTAATAGTTACTTGCGCAGAGTGATCATATTAAGTGATGTGTAGTATGAATTGAGTTTTGTTTGCTGATCCTAGTTATTTATCAATTTGTTTTTCTTTGTATTGCAAAGGTAACCAATCCTGAGTGCCCGCTTTCCTTTGGCGTCTCACTTCAGAACCTCAGTTTGCAGGTATTTATTATAAACTCCTAAAATAAGTGGTACATTGGGATTCATACTTACAGCCAGCTATCCTTAGGTAGTTGGCGGAGTCTGGATATTTTGATATTTAAATATTTAAGATACAGAATTGCAGTTGTATCTCTCCATCCATTCACTGCACATGAACGCCTTTTGTTCTCTAGAGAGCATCTCTCAGTAAGGATTAATAAGGTTCTTTATTACTCCTATGTGTGCCAACTTATTAACTAAAACAATGCAAAGTGCAGCCATGCCTTAGTAGAGTATACAGCATAGAGAGCACAGAATTACTAATATTACAATATATCAAGAGGATTCCTAGCGGATCTGTAAATGTCGCAGATGTCTGCTGTACTTTACACTCCACCTCGGAGGAGATGTTGGATAATATAAAATTAAGCTAAACCTGATAAGTCTGTGAAGAGCACCAAGAGTTCACATCTTTATGGAATGACTAGACACCCTCATTTTTTATATACCAAGCCCTACATAGATTATTCAACTTGTGACTCCTCCTGGCATTCTCCAAAGATGAATAATGCTGAAAAAAGTTGCAATGGCTGTGATATTAAATGGGTTGGCCAATATTGTACAAAACATCATTGTTGGAAGCAGGGTGGTGGAATATAAAAAAACCCATACCTCTGTGTCCAGCGTGGCTCCTCCATTCTTAGCACAATGTCCACTGCTGGCCCTCGTTTCTACCTCTTTAATGAGATGTGAAGGCTGCAGCTGATCATTGGCTGCAGCATCCTGTGATGTCGTCCATTGGAAGAGGAAGCCAAAAACTGACATGGACCACACTGCGGAGTATGGAGAAACGGCTCTGGTGTGGGAAGAGAGTATGGTTGTTTTTTTTATCTTTCCACCAACTTTGGGCCAATAATGAGATGATGTGATGTAGTAGACAACCTGGTGGAAATGATGGCGCTATGACTGCTCATGAATTGTACTACATCTTAGGGAATATGATCCTTTCAATAAATTTGGTTCAAATCACTCCAAGTATATTTTTTCTTAGATGTAAGCAAAGCTAGTATTAGTAAATATGGGCTAAAATGTTCATAAATCGGAGTAATGTTAACCATATACCTTCAGTGTGGCAGCATAGAAGGGCTAGTAGCCATCTATCTCATTGCTATAGCATTCTGGTCGAGAAAGAGTGTTTCACAAGGAATCAAGCATGGTGTCACCATTTCTCATCCTGGAGAAGTATTGAAAGAGGCATGTCTCGGGAGTGAATTGGGAGTATTGCAGAGACAACCTCTTTAGAAGATTGGTCACCTCTGTTCCTAAAGCTTCACCTTAGGGCTTGGCTAGATCTTATACCAAAGGGAACTGCTCTCTGTCATCTGTGGCATCTTGGGGAGGTCACAATGCCCATTTACAAATGTGTCCAAGTCTAGGTAGCATTGTTGTATTTTAATTGGCTTTTTCTGCAGGGAAGAACAGGAGGAGCAATTCCAGGCTGTCCAGTCTTTTGCTCTAATGGAGGGCGGTAGTGACTTCCATTTAGGCTGCATTTGTAATGTGTGAAAAGCCATTTTATTGGTAATATGATGAGTTTAGAGATTAGATGTCATACCCCTAGGGTCCTGCATCTTTACTATCACTTTGACTTCATAGCAGGAAATCAATGGACAAAAATCAGGTTGTAGACTTTGAGGACGTAACTGGAGAATTATTTTCATGGTAATAGTGTACTGATGATAAAAAATATATGGTAATTGTAATAAGAAAAATAAAAAAATTCAGATGATATAGTGATTCAGCTGGTAAATACAGATTTTTTTCTTTAGAATAAATGCATTTTATTTGCATTTTTATGTTGACACATAATGCTAGAAATGGCCTCTAAAAGCACAAGTTATCCTAGTAAGCCAAATTCTTTGTGTTTTGTTTTGATAAAGAGCCATCAAATGGGCTGTCCATTGAAGATAAGTCTACTGGATAGGTGATAACTTATAGGTTGGTGGAGGTCCATTCAATGTGACTGGCACCAATCGTCAGTGCCCTTTATCCCCATTTAGAAGGGAGTGCCAGCGTGAATACCTGACCGCCTTACCATTCATTCCCCTACATAAAGCCTTTTCCAGCAACCCCATAGAGAATGTATGGCGAGGCGGTCAGGCATGCGCACAGCTACTCCATTCATGAAAAGAATAATGGGAATAAAAGTGCAACGTTTTGTCAACTTCTAGCTGGATTGGTGATAACTTGTTCTCACTGAACAACCCCTTTAAATGAACTATTGATTGTAAACCATTTTTTGGCATAAAACCCACCAAAACTTCTAGAACAGTTTTCATCACTGTCAATGTAAGAGCATAATAACATGTTATGGGGTCTACAATCCCATGTCTCTGTAATTCATCTTTAATATCTGCCTGTGATAGCCTTGCAGTTGTTGATTTTCTTTACGTTCTCTTTAATACTATTATGAATTTAGATTTTTTTTTTCTCGGTATCTATTGTACATCATAAGAAAATAATGGTATGTTGGTTTATGTTTTTAACAGACATCTGATAAGAATTGGAACCCATGTCTACATGATGAATCTTCCAAGTTGTTTTACAAGGTAATCCAGCATCATATGCCACCAACAAATTATATATTTTTGTTTGGCCAGGAATCCTCTTTCCAGGGTGCATGATTATTTCAGGAGGTGGAAAGGAATGAGTGGTGTATGCCAGTAGCTTGTCTCCTGTGAGAACAAAGGACCAGGCGTGGCCAAAAAGTCTACGGAGCATACCCGACTGAAAAATGCATTGTGTGCTCTATGCGTTCAGAATTGAGTCCAGTTTTAATCAATTTGATCCTAAATGGCATGTTCTGTTAATTGAAACGTATCTTCTATGGTTAAAAAAAAAAGTGACCTGAAACATTAAATTAGCGCGTAAGCATTTGTAAGATGACTGGGTCATTGGGGATCAAAAGGTTAAGTTGACTAATTTCAAGACCTGTAAGATTTATCCGATCTGGTCACAAACATTTTATTAGGGCAGAATTCATTTTCTTCATTGGTTTTGGTCTTTTTTAAGGATTGCGAAAAGCACCAGTCGAACGATGAGAAGATAGGTCGCCATATCAGTGGGTGAATGCCATTTTAATTTACTGTACAACCCCTGGATTTGAAGACATGAACAGTGATTTTTTTTTAAATTTCCCTTTTAAACGGAAAAGAGAATGGGAAAAAAAAATATTGTATTTCTTTTCCAAAGAGAAAGCAACCCACTATCCATAAAATTGTTTTGAAATCGATCCTAGAAGAAGAACAAAATCAGCAAAAATTAGAATGTCCTAATAATCGATGTGTGGCTAGATCAGATGAAGCTTCCAGGTTTTCAAATTAGTTGTCTTAAAGGGGACCGATCGTGTTGTAACTGGTATCTGATCTTCAGATAGGATGTTACAGAGCAGGAGGAGCTGATCAGATCGAAAGACATTTTTGTGATTAAAGTTTCAGTAAAACTTGCATTTTATTAACTTAAAATCCTGGTGTTTGCATATGCGTCCAGAGACCATAACTTATTTTTTTTAGTATTACAGTATGTTGTTTCGATCATAAACTGAAATTTGCCACTTGGCTCTATTTCTCTTTCTAGATTGTACGTCTTGACAACCTGTTTGCCTACTGGAATGTGAAATCTGAGATGTATTACCACCGATCATACAATGAAGCTTTGGTATGGGCTCGTATGCTCCCCTTATTTATTTGTTTTTTAACTCTGTTACAAGTGCTTTCTTGCAATGTCTCAAGAACTGTATATACCGTAACTATAATTTATCTACCTTTTAAAAAAAGAAACAAGAAACCTACCATATATACTCAAGTAAGCCGACCCGAGTGTAAGCCAAGACCCCTAATTTTGCCACAAAAAACTGGGAAAACTTAATGACTCGAGTATAAGCCTAGGGTGGGAAATGCAGCAGCTACTGGTAAATGTCAAAAGTAAAAATAGATACCAATAAAAGTCAAATTAATTGAGACATCAGTAGGTTAAGTGTTTTTGAATATTCATTTTGAATCAGGAGCCCCATATACTGCTCCATAAAGTTCATGATGGGCCCCATAAGATGCTCCATAAAAATATGCCCCATATAATATTGCATAAAAGGTTAATGATGGCCCCATAAGATGCTCCATAGAATAGAATATTATGCCCCCTATAATGCTGCACAAAGGTTGATGGCCCCATAAGATGCTCCATAGAATATTATGGCCATATAATGCTGCACAAAGGTTGATGGCCCCATAAGATGCTGCATAGAATATTATGCCCCATATAATGCTGCACAAAGGTTGATGGCCCCATAAGATGCTCCATAGAATATTATGCCCCATATAATGCTGCACAAAGGTTGATGGCCCCATAAGATGCTCCATAGAATATTATGCCCCATATAATGCTGCACAAAGGTTGATGACCCCATAAGATGCTCCATAGAATAATATGCCCCGTATGCTGCTGCGATTAAAAAAAAATAATGACATACTCACCTCATTGCTGGGCGCTGTGTGCTAGTGTCCTGACCAGGCGGGGACACCGGTGCGCTATTGGGGCCAGGTGCTGAAGTTGCTGCTTGCTCAAGACACCGTCACTTGCGATATTCACCTGTCCCCGTTCCACCGCTGCGCGCCGCTGTGTCTTCCGGGCCTCTGCAGTGACTGTTCAGACAGAGGGCACGCACTAACCACGTCATCGCACCGCCTGACCTGAACGTCACAGCCAGAGGATGCGCAAGACAGAGCCCGGCGGTGGAACGGAAACAGGTGAATATCGCATGGCTCACCCCCCCTAGTCATACTCACCCCCTCCTGGCATGGTCTCTGCTTCTACGATGGTCTCTGGCGCCAGCAGCTTGTTCCTGTGTTCAGCGGTTACATGGTACCGCTCATTAAAGTAATGAATATGCGTGCCGCGCCTATGGGAGTGGAATCACGTCCATATTCATTAGTTTAATGAGCAGTACCACGTGACCGCTGAAGACAGCAAGAACTGCGGGCGCCGGAGACCATCGGAGAAGCAGAGAAGTGCAGAGACCGTACCGGGAGCAGGTGAGTATGATGTGACAGCCGCCACTCCCCCCTCCCTTGCCGACCCCCTGTGACAATCACTCGAGTATAAGCCGAGAGGGGCACTTTTAGCCTAAAAAAATTAGCTGAAAATCTCGGCTTATACTCGAGTATATACAGTCATCTTCTTGTACCATTGCTGCAATTTTCTATTTATATAATTTCCTTACTGATATGCATTATTACAATTTCATACTGAAACTACTGTTAAAACCATGCATATTTGCAGTCAACGAACACTTAAAATGGCTGAGCTTGCATAATTTTTTTTAATAGGGAGAGAGGAATAATCCACTGTCAGAGACCACTGGCATCATCTAACTCGAGAGCAAAGTACTGGGCATGTTAAAATTTATCATGACCTAGACTTTTCTTCACTGACATATAGTGAACGAACAATGGCTGAATAATTTGTACACATTAAAGGGGTTGTCCGGTCAAAACCGATAAGTCTGCATTCACTTCAGACTTATGAATTCCCCCCCAGTGCATGCACTGTGTGCTGCAGGGATTTACCAGTTTTAGACCCGGGACTGGAGCGTATGTATGCGTTATACATACAAACGTGTATACAAGTGTATGGAGCGAGTCTACACCCACTAGCTGGGGGTACGTATAACTCATACATACCCTCTGGTCCCGGGTGTGAAAACTGTGAATCTCTGCAGTGCACAGTGCATGTGCTGGGTGGATTCATAAGTCTGCCGTCACACACAGTGACTGCAGACTTATCGTTTTTAACCCGACAACCCCTTTAACCCCGCTGGGCCAGCCAAATTCAGCTAGTTTGGCCAATGTAAGTCTAAAGTGTATAGTCAGCTTTAGTTTTTATGTGGTTTCTAAACCCTGGAAGGGAATCCATCGGCAGGTTTTATTATGTAATCTGCGAGTACCATAATGTAGAGAGCCTGATTCCAAGGATGTGTCATTTTACTAGGCTATGTGTGGTCATTTCAATACAATCTGTGTTTTATCAGCAGGAGGTTTACTAGAGAACTAAATCTCACGTGCAGCCCAGTCCAGCTAATTGCCACTGATTGGAAGCTTGCTGACAGTGTACACTAGAAGCTGCCAGTCAGGGTGTGGGGTGGGCTTATCTACAGCTCGGAATTATGGCCATTGCCACATGTACAGCAGAGAAAACAGAGATTCTGTCACCAAGCAGCCCAGTAAGTGACACATCACTGGAATCAGGGTCTCTGCCCCTACATCATGCAGCTCTCAGTTTACATAGCAAAAAACTGTTGACAGATTACATTTAAAAGTCTCAGTACTGAATGGATACAGAAGAGATACTTAACCCCTTCCCGACCTGTGACACCACGTAGGCGTCATGAAAGTCAGTGCTATTCCGACCTGTGACGCCTATGTGGCGTCATGGCAGGATCGCGTTCCTGCAGATTGGGTTAAAGGGTTAACTAAAATTTCACCGGATCTGCGGGGACGGGGAGTGGTACTTCAGCCCAGGGGGTGTGGCTTTGCCTCCACGTGGCTACTATCACACTGATTGGCTGTTTCACTTTCAAGAGCCAATCAGAGCAATTTGTAATATTTCACCAGTCAAACTGCTGAAATATTACTATCCAGCCATGGCCGATGCTGCAATATAATCGGCCATGGCTGGAGACCCCGATCCACCCCCGCCACGACTGACAGCGGCGATCTGCCGATGCCTTAAGGCCTCCTCTTTCCTTTGTCCTGTCCTCTGCCCCCCCCATCCTGTCCTCCGTCCCCCCGCCTGTCCTCCGTCCCCCCGCCTGTCCTCCGTCCCCCCCGCTGTCCGATCTCACTCCTTCTGTGCCTCCCGAATCCTGGCGTCCCTCCCGATGCCGGCGGTCTTCAGCAATGGGCGCCGCCATCTTCCAAAATGGCGGGCGCATGCGCAGTGCACCCGTCGAGCCGGCCGGCAGATTCATTCATTCGATGCCGGTACATTTTGATCACTGTGATACAACCTATCACAGTGATCAAAATAAAAAAAATAGTAAATACCCCCCCACACCATTATCACCCCCACAGGTAGGGAAAATAATAAAATAAGGAAAATATATTTATTTTTATTTTTCCACTAGGCTTAGGGTCAGAACTAGGGTTAGGGTTAGAGTTAGGGCTAGGGTTAGAACTAGGGTTAGGGTTGCAATTAGGGTATGTGCACACGGTGCGGATTTGGCTGCGGATCCACAGCGGATTGGCCGCTGCGAATTCACAGCAGTTTTCCATGTATTGTACAGTGCCATGTAAACCTATGGAAAACCAAATCCGCTGTGCCCATGGTGCAGAAAATACCGCACGCAAACACTTAGTTGTATTTTCCGCAGTATGTCAATTCTTTTGCGGATTCCGCAGCGTTTTACACCTGCTCCTCAATAGGAATCAACAGGTGTAAAGCCGCAGAAATCTGCAGGTAAAATGCAGTGTGTTTTACCTGCAGGTTTTTCAAAAATGGTGTGGAAAAATCCGCACACAAATCCGCAACGTGGGCCTTAGGGTTGGAATTAGGCTTAGGGTTGGGATTAGAGTTGGGGTTGGAATTAGGGATAAGATTAGGGTTAGGGGTGTGTTGGGGTTAGGGTTAGGCTTGTGGTTAGGGTTGGGATTAGGGTTAGGGGTGTGTTGGGGTTAGGGTTGTGGTTAGGGTTATGGTTAGGGTTGGGATTAGGGTTAGAGGTGTGTTGGGGTTAGTGTTGGAGTTAGAATTGAGGGGTTTCCACTGTTTAGGCACGTCAGGGGGTCCCAAATGCGACATGGCGCCACCATTGATTCCAGCCAATCTTGCGTTCAAAAAGTCAAATGGTGCTCCCTCCCTTCCGAGCCCCGACGTGTGCCCAAACAGTGGTTTACCCAAACATATGGGGCATATGCGTACTGAGGAAAAATTGCACAACAACTTTGGGGGTCTAATTTCTCCTGTTACCCTTGGGAAAATTAAAAAATTGGGGGCTAAAAATTTATTTTTGTGGGGAAAAAAAGTGATTTTTTTATTTTCGCGGCTCTACGTTATAAACTTCTGTGAAGCACTTGGGGGTTCAAAGTGCTCACCACACATCTAGATAAGTTCCTTGGGGGGGTCTATATTCCAAAATGGGGTCACTTGTGGGGGGTTTCTACTGTGTAGGCACATCAGGGGCTCTGCAAACGCAACGTGACGCCCGCAGACCACTCTATCAAAGTATGCATTTCAAAACGTCACTACTTCCCTTCCGAGCACGAACGTGTGCCCAAATAGTGGTTTACCCCCACATATCGGGTACCAGCATACTCAGGACAAACTGGACAACAACTTTTGGGGTCCAATTTCTCCTGTTACCCTTGTGAAAATAAAAAATTGCTTGCAAAAAAATAATTTTTGAGGAAAGAAAATGATTTTTTTTCCACCGCTCTGCGTTATAAACTTCTGTGAAGCACCTGGGGGTTCAAAGTGCTCACTATGCATCTAGATAAGTTCCTTGGGGGGTCTAGTTTCCAAAATGTGGTCACATGTGGGGGAGCTGCAATGTTTAGGCACACAGGGCCTCTGCAAACGTGACATGGTGTCCGCTAACGATTGGAGCTAATTTTTCATTCAAAAAGTCAAATAGCGCTCCTTCCGTTCCAAGCCCTGCCGTGCACCCAAACAGTGGTTTACCTCCACATGTGAGGTATCGGTGTACTCAGGAGAAATTGCCCAACACATTTTAGGATCCATTTTGTGCTGTTGCCCATGTTAAAATGAAAAAAATAAGGCTAAAATTAAATTTTCTGTGAAATAAAAAGTACTTTTTCATTTTTACGGATCAATTTGTGAAGCACCTGGAGGTTCAAAGTGCTCACTATGCATCTAGATAAGCTCCTTGGGGGGGTCTAGTTTCCAAAATGGGGTCACTTGTGGGGAAGCTCCAATGTTTAGGCACACAGGGGCTCTCCAAACGCGACATGGTGTCCGCTAAAGATTGGAGCCAATTTTTCATTGAAAAAGTCAAATGGCGCTCCTTCCCTTCCAAGCCCTGTCGTGCGCCCAAAAAGTGATTTTCCCCCCACATATGGGGTATCGGCGTACTCAGGACAAATTGTGCAATAACTTTTGGGGTCCAGTTTTGAATGTGGTTTTGAGCACCTTGAGGGGTGCAGTTTTTAGAATGGTATCACTTTTGAGTATTTTCAGCCCACATATAGACCCCTCAAACTGACTTCAAATGTGAGGTGGTCCCTAAAAAAATGGTTTTGTAAATTTTGATGTAAAAATGAGAAATCGCTGGTCAAATTTTAACCCTTATAACTTCCTAGCAAAAAAAAAATTTTGTTTCCAAAATTGTGCTGATGTAAAGTAGACATGTGGGAAATGTTATTTATTAACTATTTTGTGTCACATAACTCTCTGGTTTAACAGAATAAAACATCAAAGTTTGAAAATAGCAAAATTTTCAAAATTTTAGCCAAATTTCCACTCTTTTCACAGATAAACGCAAAAATTATTGACCTAAATTTACGACTAACATGAAGCCCAATATGTCACGAAAAAACAATCTCAGAACCGCTAGGATTCGTTGAAGCGTTCCTGAGTTATTACCTCATAAATGCACACTGGTCAGAATTGCGAAAAATGGCCAGGGCATTAACCCCTTTCTGACATCGGACGTACTATCCCGTCCATGTGGGGTGGGCCCCTATGACCATGGACGGGATAGTACGTCCAGCGCGATCGGCGGCGCTCACGGGGGGAGCGCCGCCGATCGCGGCCGGGTGTCAGCTGCCTATCGCAGCTGACATCCGGCACTATGTGCCAGGAGCGGTCACGGACCGCCCCCGGCACATTAACCCCTGGCACACCGCGATCAAAGATGATCGCGATGTGCCGGCGGTGCAGGGAAGCACCGCGCAGGGAGGGGGCTCCCTGTGGGCTTCCCTGAGCCCCCCGCAGCAACGCGATGTGATCGCGTTGCTGCGAGGGTCTTACTTCCCTCCCTCCCTGCTCGAGCCCCGGATCCAAGATGGCCGCGGATCCGGGTCCTGCAGGGAGGGAGGTGGCTTCACAGAGCCTGCTCAGAGCAGGCACTGTGAAGGCTGCAGCGCTGCATGTCAGATCAGTGATCTGACAGAGTGCTGTGCAAACTGTCAGATCACTGATCTGTGATGTCCCCCCCTGGGACAAAGTAAAAAAGTAAAAAAAAAAAAATTTTCAAACGTGTAAAAAAAAATAAAAAAAAATATTCCAAAATAATGAAAAAAAAATAAAAATATTATTCCCATAAATACATTTCTTTATCTAAATAATAAAAAAAAAAACAATAAAAGTACACATATTTAGTATCGCCGCGTCCGTAACGGCCCGACCTATAAAACTGGCCCACTAGTTAACCCCTTCAGTAAACACCGTAAGAAAAAAAAAAAAAAAAAAACCGAGGCAAAAAACAACGCTTTATTATCATACCGCCGAACAAAAAGTGGAATAACACGCGATCAAAAAGACAGATATAAATAACCATGGTACCGCTGAAAACGTCATCTTGTCCCGCAAAAAACGAGCCGCAACACAGCATCAGCAAAAAAATAAAAAAGTTATAGTCCTGAGAATAAAGCGATGCCAAAATAATTATTTTTTCTATAAAATAGTTTTTATCGTATAAAAGCGCCAAAACATAAAAAAATGATATAAATGAGGTGTCGCTGTAATCGTACTGACCCGAAGAATAAAACTGCTTTATCAATTTTACCAAACGCGGAACGGTATAAACGCCTCCCCCAAAAGAAATTCATGAATATCTGGTTTTTGGTCATTCTGCCACACAAAAATCGGAATAAAAAGCGAACAAAAAATGTCACGTGCCCGAAAATTTTACCAATAAAAACGTCAACTCGTCCCGCAAAAAACAAGACCTCACATGACTCTGTGGACCAAAATATAGAAATATTATAGCTCTCAAAATGTGGTAACGCAAAAAATATTTTTTGCAATAAAAAGCGTCTTTCAGTGTGTGACGGCTGCCAATCATAAAAATCCGCTAAAAAACCCGCTATAAAAGTAAATCAAACCCCCCTTCATCACCCCCTTAGTTAGGGAAAAATTAAAAAAATGTATTTATTTCCATTTTCCCATTAGGGTTAGGGCTAGCGTTAGGGCTAGGGTTAGGGTTAGGGCTAGGGTTAGGGTTAGGGTTAGGGCTAGGGTTAGGGTTAGGGCTAGGGTTAGGGCTAGGGCTAGGGTTAGGGCTAGGGTTAGGGCTAGGGTTAGGGCTAGGGTTAGGATTAGGGTTAGGGCTAGGGCTACAGTTTGGGTTGGGGCTAAAGTTACAGTTAGGGTTTAGATTACATTTACGGTTGGGAATAGGGTTGGGATTAGGGTTAGGGGTGTGTCTGGGTTAGAGGTGTGGTTAGGGTTACTGTTGGGATTAGGGTTAGGGATGTGTTTGGATTAGGGTTTCAGTTATAATTGTGGGGTTTCCACTGTTTAGGCACATCAGGGGCTCTCCAAACGCGACATGGCGTCCGATCTCAATTCCAGCCAATTCTGCGTTGAAAAAGTAAAACAGTGCTTCTTCCCTTCCGAGCTCTCCCGTGTGCCCAAACAGGGGTTTACCCCAACATATGGGGTATCAGCGTACTCAGGACAAATAGGACAACAACTTTTGGGGTCCAATTTCTCCTGTTACCCTTGGGAAAATACAAAACTCGGGGCTAAAACATATTTTTTGTGGGAAAAAAAAAGATTTTTCATTTTCACGGCTCTGCGTTATAAACTGTAGTGAAACACTTGGGGGTTCAAAGTTCTCACAACACATCTAGATTAGTTCCCTGGGGGGTCTAGTTTCCAATATGGGGTCACTTGTGGGGGGTTTCTACTGTTTAGGTACATTAGGGGTTCTGCAAACGCAATGTGACGTCTGCAGACCATTCCATCTAAGTCTGCATTCCAAATGGCGCTCCTTCCCTTCCGAGCTCTGCCATGCGCTCAAACGGTGGTTTCCCCCAACATACGGGGTATCAGCGTACTCAGGACAAATTGGACAACAACTTTTGGGGTCGAATTTCTCCTCTTACCCTCGGGAAAATACAAAACTGGGGGCTAAAAAATAATTTTGGGGGGAAAGATTTTTTTTTTTAATTTTCACGGCTCTGCGTTACAAACTGTAGTGAAACACTTGGGAGGGTTCAAAGCTATCACAACACATCTAGATGAGTTCCTTAGGGGGTCTAGTTTCCAAAATGGTGTCACTTGTGGGAGGTTTCTACTGTTTAGGTACATTAGGGGCTCTGCAAATGCAATGTGACACCTGCAGACCATTCCATCTAAGTCCTCATTCCAAATGGAGCTCCTTCCCTTCCGAGCCCTCCCATGCGCCCAAACAGTGGTTCCCCCCCCACATATGGGGTATCAGCGCACTCAGGACAAATTGGACAACAAATTGTGGGGTCGAATTTCTCCTGTTACCCTCGGGAAAATACAAAACTGGGGGCTAAAAAATAATTTTTGTGGGAAAAAATTTTTGTTTTATTTTTACGGCTCTGCATTATAAACTTCTGTGAAGCACTTGGTGGGTCAAAGTGCTCACCACACCTCTAGATAAGTTCCTTAGGGGGTCTACTTTCCAAAATGGTGTCATTTGTGGGGGGTTTCAATGTTTAGGCACATCAGTGGCTCTTCAAACGCAACATGGCGTTCTATCTCAATTCCTGTCAATTTTGCTTTGAAAAGTCAAACGGCGCTCCTTCCCTTCCGAGCTCTCCCATCCGCCCAAACAGTGGTTTACCCCCACATATGGGGTATCAGCGTACTCAGGACAAATTGTACAACAACTTTTGGGGTCCAATTTCTTCTCTTACCCTTGGCAAAATAAAAAATTGGGGGCGAAAAGATAATTTTTGTGAAAAAATATGATTTTTTATTTTTACGGTTCTACATTATAAACTTCTGTGAAGCACTTGGTGGGTCAAAGTGCTCAGCACACCTCTAGATAAGTTCCTTAGGGGGTCTACTTTCCAAAATGGTGTCACTTGTGGGGGGTTTCAGTGTTTAGCCACATCAGGGGCTCTCCAAACGAAACATGGCGTCCCATCTCAATTCCAGTCAATTTTGCATTGAAAAGTCAAATGGCACTCCTTCGCTTCCGAGCTCTGCCATGCGCCCAAACAGTGGTTTACCCCCACATTTGGGGTATTGGCATACTCAGGACAAATTGTACAACAATATTTGGGGTCCATTTTCTCCTGTTACCCTTGGTAAAATAAAACAAATTGGAGCTGAATTAAATTTTTTGTGAAAAAAAGTTAAATGTTCATTTTTATTTAAACATTCAAAAAATTCCTGTGAAGCACCAGAAGGGTTAATAAACTTCTTGAATATGGTTTTGAGCACCTTGAGGGGTGTAGTTTTTAGAATGGTGTCACACTTGGGTATTTTCTATCATATAGACCCCTCAAAATGACTTCAAATGAGATGTGGTCCCTAAAATAAAATGGTGTTGTAGAAATGAGAAATTGCTGGTCAACTTTTAACCCTTATAACTCCCTAACAAAAAAAAATTTTGGTTCCAAAATTGTGCTGATGTAAAGTAGACATGTGGGAAATGTTACTTATTAAGTATTTTGTGTGACATATCTCTGTGATTTAATTGCATAAAAATTCAAAGTTGGAAAATTGCGAAATTTTCATAATTTTCGCCAAATTTCCGTTTTTTTCACAAATAAACGCAGGTACTATCAAAGAATTTTTACCATTGTCATGAAGTACAATATGTCACGAGAAAACAATGTCAGAATCACCAGGATCCATTGAAGCGTTCCAGAGTTATAACCTCATAAAGGGACAGTGGTCAGAATTGTAAAAATTGGCCCGGTCATTAACGTGCAAACCACCCTTGGGGGTAAAGGGGTTAAGGTCAAAATAGGCTGGGTCATGAAGGGGTTAATACTAATGATAACAAAGCACATTAATATAATCTGTCAATGTCCTAAATACACAATATTACCAAATGTCAGGATTCCCTGACCGCTGCCACCAATTCGTCACGATTCACACCGTGACCGTCACCCCTACGTCACGGGTTGGGGTGACCTTAGGCCAACAGACGGCTATCACATGTGCAGGGGGGCTTATCTTAGTTATCCCTCCACTGCTAACAATGTGATGAGAAAACACACACAAGGCTATTGACCTCTTAGTTTACAGCAGGGGCTTATTCTAGGTATCCCACTGCTTTCAATATACCACAAACTGCAGGGATTTATGTATATCCCGCTTACAGTTCCACTTAACACTTGCAGCTCTCTGGCGCCCCTCTTACTCTCAGGTCAGATTAGGTACTGCACCCTGGGTAATTAGTCGCCAGAAAGGCTGCCTGCTATGTACTGGCTATTGGGCACGCTGCAGCGACGCGATAAACTACTCCCACTCAGGCAGGAACAATAATTATCAACGCCGCAGCCGCTACAGCATCACTCAACAGTCAGCACACTCTCGCTGCCACCAGCTTCGATTAAACGGGTCCGAAGCTAACCCAACACAACAGTAACAGTAGCGTATTTCCCTTCAGAAGACTTAGGGTACGGTTTAGAACAGGAGAACGAACTAATATTAAATATTATATTCCATAAAAATTAGGCAGTGCTTTATCAAAAATATTTTATAAAGATGTTACAAATGAGACAATTGCAAATATGTACACGGGTAATTATAACATAAAGGGAATAAAGGAGAAAAGATAACACTCACATGTTCAAAGCATGGCAGGCCCCCAGGCTGGTGCAGCTTTCCATACGTCCCAACTCATGGGATGTGCTCAGCTCTTCCAGGAAAATAGGACAAGAAGAAAGCTGGGGATGTGTGCAGACAGTTATAGCCAAGCCTGTAACATCCCAGAAAGGGGTTGGATCACCTCGTCCCTCCTACCTCTTCAGTTAACTCATTTTATTCTAATCTATATCTAATTTCGATAACTCCGCTACAAAACATGTCATAGTCCTAACAAACTCATCATTCATCTCGGATTAACGTGAGCATTCTAATGAGATCAAATATGTCCTATCTTGGATACATATTTACAGAGAAAACCCTACTTCTTTACCAGACGTAGTTAGAAGCCCGAGTTTCAAGGGATGGGTAGATACACCGAGTGGGAATACGAATATATATTTTCGTGTTCTTAACGTAAACATTGTGCATAATATCGTACAAAAACCAAACAAAGAATCTTTCATGGATCCTAGAAACTTCTAGACACTTCTAAACAGTTCTCTGCTAGAGGAAAATTTGAGCCTAGTCGTAAATGCCTCTCGGCCATAAAACTCCCCAGTACATTGGCAAAGCAGCTCTTGGCTGAATGAAAGGGAAGGGGGGCTTGGGAGTTGAAAGTCAGGAATTTGAAGCTACAAACTGTTGCAGCATCACTCCAAGAAGGGGGGCTTAGCCCACGCAGGCTAGCAAGAGAACTACTTATGATATTTCATACCATATCGTGACACCAAAGTTTATATTCCATTCCAGGTACGTTACCCCTACTTCTACAGAACAAATCATGACTGTTAAGATGGTATAGGAAACATTTCCATGCCTTCCCATCCACACTTACTCTATAGAGTTAATTTGACATCTGTAGGATGGAATATATGACGGCGATTCTAAGTGCGACAGTGGAGAACTCGGTTTGGACTCCCTGGGATTACTATTGGGCTCAGAGGACAGAATAGGCCACTCCTAGTACTTTTGGTCTCCCCTCCTTTCAGAGTTCACCCTTTCCCCTTCTCTTCCCTTCCTTGTGTGTGTCCTGTCTTTTTGTTCGTCTATTTGAGGTTACATTTATTATATCTGGTTTTTGCCCATGTTGTATTTTGGTCAGAGAGTCAATCTGGCTCTTTTTGTTTCTTATTCTCTGTATTGTAAAAGTTTGTCTTAATGATTCATTCTCATTTGTCAAAATTTGTGAAAGCTTTAACAAAAATTTACAGTTAAAAAAAAATGGTATAGGAAAATTGCCCCTTCCCCCACCTTTGTTGTCATACTCTTTAGATTAGAGATTATTAATATTGTAACTCTTAGTAATAGTAATTAACCTTTTTGTTTAAATCCATGCAATCAATACAATTGGCGTGATATTTCCCCGATTCATCAAGAATGGTATTGTTCACGCCAGTCTTGAGGGGAAAGGTTCAAGTAGGAGGCTCGTGATTCATTAAGTTGCGAATGCCTCTTAATGAATCAGGAACATCTCAAAAGTGGCGAGCGCCTCCGTGCACCTCACCACAAATCCAGTAATCCAGTTTTTGCATTTTTGTTTTTTCCTCCCACTTTTTTATTCTTCTATTGTCATAGCCATACGAGGGCTTGTTTTTTGTGTGACGAGTTATACATTTTATTATGGGATGTACTGGAAAGTGAGAAAAAAATGTCAAGTGGAGCAAAAATGCGAAAGAAAAGCGCAATTCCACAGTAGTTTTATTTTTTTGGCATTTATTATACAGTACAAATGACTGGGTAGTATGATGTCTTTCCAGCTATTTGGAATGAAACTGACTATTCATATGAATGGAAGTTCTGAAAATTGCAGCATGCCCTTGCTGCGGATATGCCATAAGTGTTTAGGATGGCGATTCATTCTTCCGTAACTTTCAATAGGGTGACAAGAACAAGATACACGGCACTCTATAGATTTGTGAGTAGAGGTGCTCAAGTAGGGTTTCCAGCCCCTTAAATCAACTGTATCAAAAAACTTGGCATTCATAACAGGGTGAGAGTGCTCAATAATACTTTACATTGCTTTTTAGGGTGTTTTGAAGTATGGCGTGGCCGCTCACAATGTCATCCCTGATGGTTATGATTTTGGTATGTATAGCATAAACTTAAATCATGTGGAATTGTTACTTGGGCATAAAAAAATCTAAACTGTTGAATGTTGCCCATAGTAACAAGATAACTTTTATATGTTTTTTTTTTTTTTTAGAAATCTGCTTTGAAAAAATGAAAGCTGGTCCTAGATTGGCTGCTAGTGAGGGCTGTTTATGGCAATTGTGTAAATTCCAGTTCTGTATTATATTTATCGTTTTAATATTAAGGAGCTGGAACTTAATCACTTATTGCCTGCTATTCCAATACGTTATATATATATATATATATATATATATATATATATATATATATATATATATATATATATATATATATATATATATATATATATATATATATATATATATATATATAAATATTTTTGCATGGTGAAACAGGGTTTTCTATCTATGCACTCATTCTGCATGCGGGGATGCGAACATCTCTCTCGAGCACTCGCGCTACTCTTCATACCCAAGCATCCTTGGCAAACTCGAGTAAGGAGCACTTGAGCTCACCACTAATTATCATTTCGAAAAAGAAACGTGTTGTGCCATTCCTCCAAGAAATGAATGAATACATTTACAGCTGGTTGGGTATTATCCTTCTCCTTGACAAAGGCCCATGTATAGTCAGTACTGACAGGACAGTGTGAGAGCATAGGAACCCCCTCCCCCAACCAATAACTCCCAAATGCCAATTTCTTTATCATTTTTATTAAGAACTAGTTCAAGAGCCTGGCGTTGCCCAGGCATAGTAACTAACTGGTTAGTTATAGCACCTCACTTCTTCTCTTATTTTCCCCTCAAGCCTCTCATTTTCCCCCCTCACTCCTCTCATTTTCCCCCCTCACTCCTCTCATTTTCCTCCTCACACCTCTCATTTTTCCCTCACTTCTCTCAATTTTCTCCTCACACCTCTTATTTTCCCATTTTCCCCCCTCTCTCGTCTCATTTTCCTCATCACCTCCCATTTTCCCCCTCACATCTCTCATTTTCCCCCTCACACCTGTCATTTTCTGGTCACTCCACTATTTTCCCTCATTCATCTAATTTTGCACCTCTTCATTTTCAACTCACACCACTCATTTTCACCTCACACCTCTGTTTCCCCTCAGTTTATACCTGTATGTCATCTCCCCTGTATATAGTATATACCTGATCACAAGCAGTATTTTTAAAAATCTGAAAATCCACAAAAACACTTTTCCAGGTAAATGTTTTCTAAAATCTCAAATGAATTTCATTGTTCCGCACCTTGTTCGCCAGCCCGCTGTCTCAATTCCAACTGTATCTTCATCTTCAGGAAGTGGATACAATTGAATCCAATGGAAGCCTTCAGCGTGTCTTGGCGTAGTGTGCGCGATCACATCACTAGATCGCGCCTGCTGCCCTGAGCCACAAACAGCACAAATTAAAGCAGCTCACTGGGGAACAAGGTTAGGTGAATAGCTGTAGATTTTATTTTGTTTTTTTGGGTTTTTTCCTTCTTCTTATTTTTGTCAGTCAGTACTGAGTACTGTGAGGCCTCATAATGTGTGTGGGAGAGGGGCATGACACTATGTTGAGGGCACTATGGAGACATGATACTAAGTTGGGGGGGCACTATTAGGGCATCATACTGTTATGAACATTGTAGGTCATCACACTATATTGAATGCGGTGTGATACTGAACTGAGGGGCACTACAAGGACGTCATACTGTTTAAGGGTCACAGTTGGGGTAAGTGTGGGGCACTACAAGGGCCTCATAGTTAGGGGGAACTGTGGATGTTTGTAGGGGCATCATACTGAGTTGGGGCATTATACTTGTGGGGTATCATACTGTGTTGTGGGAAACTTGGGGGCACCATAAAGCGTTGGAGGACATTGGGGGCATCATAATATGTATGGGTGCGGGAGCACTGTCAAGGCTTCATATTATATTAGGGACACTGGCAAGGCATCATTCGGTGTTGGAGGGAGTACTATGGGAGCAAATTGTGTGTGGGGTCATTCACTATGGTGATATCATACTGTTTTTGGATGGGGGTGCATTTGGGGGATATCATGCTTGAAAGAGGGGTATCGTACTGTATGGGGGCTTTGAAAGTGGTATCGTAGTGAGTGGGAACAGTCATTAGGGGCATTTTTTTTGTGTGTGTTGCAATTCATGTCTCACTCCCTGTCTGTAGAAGTTGATAGGTATGCCCTTTGTGACTGCGTAGGCACTGTTTTAATGTCAGACTAGTTTTTGGTATTTTTTTTGCAGAATGCTTTTTTGTGGGGCTCCAAGATTTCTATGAGCACCCCAGTCATTATGCCTTTTATGAAAATAGTATTGACCTTAAAGGATGCTAGTAACACACAGAAACACAGATTTTCACACATGAGCTTTAAATTACAATACTTGGCATCATAGAAACACAAGCTGAAAATTCAACTTTTTTTTACCTCAAGCCTACAGAACCTACAGAATGATACAATTTAATTTTATCTTTCCATTTTCTTTCAGTGTTCCGTCCAATTTCAGGAAGAGCAAAGCTCCGTATGAATCCACGTGCAGATTTTGACTTTTCTTCCCCCAAAATAGATCTGGCTGTTAACCTTCAGGATATAGCCATGGAATTTAATAAACCGCAGGTAATAAATCAGTGATGGTAGCACATGACAGGCACTGCCCCATTCTCAGGCCACGTCTGCTTACTTTGCATGAATGAAGGACGTGGTATTGGCACCACGGCCCTGTTATCTGCCATACACACCCTGCGGTTGGCTGTAGTGTTATTGTTCTGGGCTTGCTTGATTGTCTCATAAAGCCAGTTTACTCACTTTTAATACACATTGAGAGCATATATTCAGGTAGTTGTGAATTATGGATGACAGAAGCCTTAATAATGTAGTTTTCTCCTTCGCCACATTGGGGGACACAGAACCATGGGTGTATGCTGCTGTCACTAGGAGGCTGACACTAAGTTGAAACAAAAAAAGTTAGCTCCTCCCCTGCAGTATACACCCTCATGCTGGCTTCCAGAGACCCAGTTCAAGCTTAGTGTTCGTGGGAGGCACACTGGGTCTGCTATTCAGACCAGAGCTTTTTGGATTTTTCCCACAATTTATCCATTTACCTGGACGAAGGGGCGAAGGAAGCTTTCAAGGCTCTGATCTCCCCAAACCAACAACAGGCGAACACTGGAGTATTGCCTCACCGTATCCTCTCCTGCGACGTGGGAAGCCACTGCCTGAGCTGATTTTAGGGGCGACGGGCACCTTCAAGGGCACCGATCTTCCCCCTCTCTTCAGACAAGCACTGGAGTGGTACCTCCAGTATCCTCTTCTGCAGCCAGGCGATATTGCCGGACATTTTGTCCTGCCCACAGGTTTTACCCTCGGCTGTTCAGAGGCACTCTCCATTGTGGCATCCGTGCAGCCCCCACTGCATCACCACTGAAATCGGATGATGGAAGGAGGCGGACGATTCCTCTCCACCCCCCTTTCAGGGGATGGTGGATGGAGGCTCCTCCAACCCTGCACCGTCCTAACTGCCCCGGACACAGCGCTGACCTGCATTATAGGGGTAAGTGCATCGGGAGGGGTCGTTTCTTTGGCGGTACGAGGGCTCCATAGCAGCAGGGTCCCCACAGAGCTCCGCAGCACTTTTTCTGGCGGTCCGCGCCGGATGAAGCCATAAGTTTAGTCCCCGGCTTCGGCCTTGTGTAGGCCGCATCCCGGTAAGCTCACATCACTCCGGAGGCTCCGCCCCCATTACTGGTGCTTGACGCTCCTTGCAAGACTACCTCCGAGCTCTTGGCAGTCATCTTTTTTTCCCCACTTTAAGCAGCTCTGCCGCCCTCTGCACGTGTCGCCCTGGATGCCGGTTTACTCAGCACCATCATCTTCATATTGCGGGACACAGGGCCTGGGTAGGGAGACGGCACTAGGTGCTTCCCTGCAGCTTTACCCCATATCGCTTCCTCTAGCAGTGTTTTTTCACTTATATTGGGGTACATCATGTCGCAGTCAAAGTCTAAGAAGACTACAAAGGTACATACTACAAAGGTACATACTACCCTTTTCACTGCGTGTACCACCTGCCAGGCTCCTCTCCCTCGGCCTCAAAGCTCCCCTCTCTGCCCAGCCTGTGATGCCCAGTGTGCCCAGGAGCCCTCCGCCGCTACCGACCCCTGTGTATCTAGCCCCCCTGAGTGGGCCGCGGAGCTGTCACAATCCATGGCTTCGCTGGCCAAAGCGATTGTATCCCTCCATGACCCCTCTGGGGAGCGGGGCACTCGTCAAACTGGGTTAAAAGACCCCTCCATTACAGGGGAATCATCGGCCAGCAGTGGCCGCTCTCACCCGAAGGAGGTACGGACATCCAAAGAACGGATCCGCACTACCTCTCCTGAGCATTCTTCATGCCATTCAGCCTCTGGTAGTTCCACTTTTCGGGCACCCTCTCTAGGGATTCGCGGCGATCATGACTCTGATTATGAGTCTGAGGCATCCTTGGACCCGGATTCTCCGGAGTTTTCAAGCTACTGTGGATTCTCTCATTTGAAGCTGTCAATCATGCGCTAAAGGTCGATGAGGACCCTAATTCGGCTCCGGATCATGCGGTTTCTTTTACAAGAACCAAGCGGTCCCATAGGGTGTTCACCTCTCATCCGGACTTTTTGGAGATGGTCAGGCGACACAGGCTTTTACACTGAACTGGGTCTCTGGAAGCCAGCATGAGGGTGTATACTGCAGGGGATGAGCTAACTTTTTTTGTTTCAACTTAGTGTCAGCCTCCTAGTGACAGCAGCATAACACCCATGGTTCTGTGTCCCCAAATAGTGGCTCGGAGAAAAGGATTTTACGGTGAGTACACAAAAATCCCTATTTTCATCATCTGGAGAGGATTCACAAAGAAATTACATTCACTATCCCAAACTAATTTGTGTGTCTCAGCAAAGGCAGCCGTGATGAACGTCTTCAATACATCATCTAAAGAGGAAGCTCATGCCTTGTAGATTTTCTGTATTTGGTGCAGAGGTAAATACATTCTACAAGGAAAGTCTAGGATATTTGTGAATGCACGACTTCTAGCATCGCCCAGGGCCTCTAAGCTAAGATATTGGATAGGTGTTCAGTTTTATATCAATGGGGGTGACACCTGGCATACCCACCGCAGTATCGCCTCCTATTGACTTCAGGAACTGCTTATGTGCAATGCTTGGTGTACTTGGCTGTGATGTTCTGGCATCATTCACTGGGTATGGTCGGCAGCAGTAGGACCTAGTAATAATCCAACCTGTGGGTGCCAAGTATCAGACCCTCAGCTATCTGGTACTGATTACTTCTCTTAATCGATAGATCATCAATACTTTAGCCCAAGACAACCACTTTGGTATCCATTTTGACCTAAACATACTGTTCTTGTACATAAAGTATGTATAGTTTTATATGTTTCATCCTTTATAATATCGTTACATTAAGCCATCAATACCTGATCCGTGGGGTTCACCTGTTACGACTCTATCATTTTTATAGTTTCGGTGGCCGAGCACTGCAGATTTTGGGGTATAGAGGTTGATGTGCAGTACCCGGCCACTATAGTTTAGACAGAACAACTGTGTTCTGGAAGGACCCAAGAACTTCCAGCCAAGGCTCGTAACAGCTGATCGTCAGGGGTGCATGGTT
Source organism: Ranitomeya imitator (assembly GCF_032444005.1). Taxonomy (NCBI): domain Eukaryota; kingdom Metazoa; phylum Chordata; class Amphibia; order Anura; family Dendrobatidae; genus Ranitomeya; species Ranitomeya imitator. Next base: position 417,898,227 of record NC_091282.1, on the reverse strand, counting down.
TCGCAACCCTCTCAAATCAGATGTTGATGGCTCACTCAAAGGATAGGCCAGCAATAAAAAAAAAAAAGAGACCAGCATCTTTAGTTTATCAATCAGCAGCTATGGCTTAATACTTAACATGTGTCAGTGTCAGCGTATATGAAGGAAGGTTTTCCACCATTTGTACCATTTTTACTCACTAGCAAGATCGTCTCCCAAATATTTCCCTTTGTGACTTTAGCATTTAGCATAGTATTATATATTTTCTCTGGATGAATATATTGATCTTGATATTAAGTGACGGAGTTTTACATAGTTATTTCTAGAACAAATACTATCTCCACTATCTATATCAAACATACACTAACCCTTTAAATGATCTGTGATGATTGACCAACTTTTTTTTTTTATTTTTTTTAATCTTTCTTGTTTTCAGTACCATAGTGTTATGGAACTTCTTGAGTCTTTAGACTTGATGTCCAGAAACCTCCCATATAGGAAATTCCGTCCTGACGTTGGTGTTCACAATAATGCTAGGGAATGGTAAGTTAAAGCAGCACCTATTGCAATGTAATAATCTTTTTACCTGATCACTCACGTTTGGGAAGTGAGAGAATATGATTTGTGATGAGCGATCGTGCTTGGATAAGGTGTTAAAGGGCATGCTTTGCTCGGGTAGTATCCGAGTGTCCTCAGTTTGAAAATAAAAAAGGGTGAAGCCAGCGCTGCTTATGGTCAGAATGCAATACATAAAGTGCACATGCACATATTAATTTCTAGCTGTATATCAAAATGAGACATTTAGCAAACAATTGATCAATTCTTTGAGCCACCCCGCCATGTCAAGGCATTCTCATAATGGGGCAGTCCTACTCTACGTTTTTTATATTCGCTGTGCCATTACGGCCTCCTGAATGTATTCAAAGCAAAACCACATTAATTGCAAACTGTACCTGAAGCATTTCTGAATCACTCCCATGGCGCCAGAAGAGGGCAAGCGCAGATAAAGGTTGACCAGGTCCGGACATAGACATTTCAGGTCCAACCTCCACACTGCCACACATCAAAGAATTGATCAATTGTTTGCTAAATGTCTCATTTTGAAATACAGTTAAAAATGAATATATGCATGTGCACTTTATGTACTGCGTTCTGACCATAAGCAGTGCTGGCTTCTCCCCTTTTTGTCTTCGGTGTGCTTGTAAAATGTATTGGGCTGCAGATGTTCGACAGCCACATCACATGCAGAGATTGCCTAACAAACGGACAATCCCTGCATGTATGGCGTGGTCGAACAACCGTGATACATGGAGCCACGGGCACTCGAACATTTTTTTCAAGTACGCCAAAGTCACTCGGTCAGCACATGAGCATGCTGGGATAACACCTTATCTGAGCATGTTTGCTCATCACTAAATATGATGATGGTTGTGAAATGGGAAATTTTGATATGTAATTCTGTAATATATGGTTCATGTTTAAAGCAGATATTGTATAAAAGACTCTAAAAACAAATGTTGCTATAAATCAGTATATAATGGCCATTAGAAATGTACTGCTGACAGCTTTGAGTACTTTATATTTGTCTAGTATTCTGTGCCAACTTATCTGCATTGCTTCCAGTGGATATCTTTGTTGTTTTCTACATCATATTATATGTACAGATTTAGTAATATCTGTAATTCTCTGAATATATTGGTTTTGTAGCCAATTCACATCCGTACAGTTGTATTTTTTTTACATTTATAATGTTTCTGATCATACATAGTACATATTTTATTATAATAAAAATTAACGGAGCATTGCTGTATCAATCATAATATAGGGTATGTGTGACAGTCTGGGAGAAGTGATGCATGCAGTGTTTCTGCAACGGAAATGACTTTCTATGGCCACAAAATACTGCGCTGCCCGCATATCAGGCAGTGGTTAGCCGCGCTTACATTTTAATTTATGTGTGCTTTGTAATGGATTGCAATCTCATGCCAATGGTTTGGAAAGCTGACAAACATTGGGAGACCAAGTTTCTAGTCCAATGAATGACCGTGATTGTGGCTTATAGACATACACATACTCCATAATGGCAGCAGTGTATATATGTGACTTATGATTCAGACTGGTCACTGATCAGCATCAGGCACTTGTGGTTGGGTTTTCATTGATTGGTGGTATGAATGCTTTTTCTTGTATGTCCTGTGAGGCAGTGACTTGTGTTACAGGTAGGGGTAGCTCTGTGTTCTCCCCAGGTTGTGCATGGAGACGGACGAAGTCCATAGGTGTGCATGGCAGTCACAGATTTCAGGTCCGAGTTCAGCCACAGGTTTCTTTGTTAAAAACCCTGCAATAAGGGGGTATGGGTGTGTCAGGTGTGTACTGTTGTGCAGAGCAGAGGCCTGCAGAACGCTGGCTGTGTGTGTGAAGTGGCACAGGCCAGCAGAGCCAGCAGCTATGGCAGCTGAATAGCTTGGCACCCGCAGCATATACATCGATGCAAGTCGTCCATGGTAACTGGTCTCGGATGTGGACAGTCCTGTGCCCGGAAGTGAACCGGGGGTGGATGTCCTGTGCCCGAAAGAGGACTGGCATGTGTAACGACTGCAAACAGGTGGATATGGTGCCCGGCTGCTATCCGAAGGATATCCTGGGCTGTGTACAGCTGTGTGAGTATAGAGTTTGTGATACAGCGGTGCAGGACACCCACGGGAACTAGTCAGAGGAGGACTGGCTTGTGTAGTGCCGGCAACATGTGGAGCTGTTTTTGGAGATTGTAATATGGCGTGCGGTCGCCCCATGGATACTGGACAAGGAGAGGTCTGGTGTGTTTAGGGACTGTAATCTAAAAGCCATATGATGTGTAGTGCTATGAAACTGGCACTGAGACTAGATGCAACTGTGTATATAGAACTTTGATGACGTGTGCTATAAAATACTGTGCACCTTTGTGTGAAGTAACACATTAAAGAGACTTTTGTGTTTGAACTTTGTGGGTCACTGCCTCTTCACTCCGTACGTACGGTGCTACCGCAGAATTACACTCCGCCCCTCAGTGTCCGATTTTTATATTCCTTTGATTTTAATACATTTTCTACAAGACACTGATGACTTTCTCTTGACAATGGAATAGGTGGAATTATGCTATAACTGGCATCCTTGAAGTCAATGTAAAGCCTCGTGTTCATATGTGGTCATGGAAACATATTCGGAAGCACCGTCAACAGACTAAGAGGTACAAAGACTTGTACAGAATCAAAATAACCTCAAAGAAACCAACTGAGGACATTATTCGTATGACAGAGGTAATTCTTGTGACAACATACTGTGCAAAACTTGTAAATATAGCTGATTTTACAATGTATTTCACTGCAGGTTTATGACTAGACCTGTACTTGAAACAGAACCCGAACCCCATTGAAAACAATGGAGAACCAAAATTTTTATTTTGCTCTTTCTCTTTCTTTCTCTTTCTCTCTCTTTTTCTCTTTCTTTCTCTCTCTTTCTATCTTTCTCTCTATCTCTATTTTTCTATCTTTCTCTTTCTTTCTCTCTTTTTTCTCTCTCTTTTTTCTCTCTCTCTCTCTCTCTTTCTCTCTCTTTCACTCCGAACTCTGAACATTGCAATAGACTTCTGGGAGAAGTCAGTGTTCGGCGATTAGCACTGGACACTGTCCAGTACAAACCCCAAACTTTTAATTTGGGTTTGCCCAGCCCATCTCAATTTATGACTTGTTTTATAGATATTTAGTGAAAAACTGCCTTGTGACTCTAAATGGTACAGAGTGTCTGTTAAATATCCGTCTGTTATGCACAGATTAATTATCTGTGCTACTCCTCACAGAAACCTTCAGAAATAATAAGGCGCAGAGCAAACAGCGTAATGCATACTGGACCCAGGGCCGGCTCCAGGTTTTTGAGGGCCCCGGGCGAAAGAGTCTCAGTGGGCCCCCCCTTTAACACATACCCCGATTCATGATCGCATATAAACACAGCCATGTAGTATATAGCAGCCCATGTAGTATATAGCGCAGCCCACGTAGTATATAGCAGCGCAGCCCACGTAGTATATAGCAGCGCAGCCCACGTAGTATATAGCAGCGCAGCCCACGTAGTATATAGCAGCGCAACCCACGTAGTATATAGCAGCGCAGCCCACGTAGTATATAGCAGCGCAGCCCACGTAGTATATAGCAGCGCCACTCACTCAGGCACTGGTAGGACTAGGAGCTCCTCCTGAATCTGCCTCATAACTTCAGCAGCACGGCAGCCAGCCAGGGGCGGAGATCAGAGCAGAGAACGTGCTCTCTCCGCCCACAAACAATGTCACACTGGCTGCGTTCTCTTAACCCCTATGTGTGCCTGCCTGGCTGCACTGACTGAGTGAGAAGATGCTTGTGTCAGAGCTGGCACATAGGGGTTAAGAGAACGCAGCCAGCAGTGACTTTGTGGGCGGAGAGAGCATGTTCTCCTGCTCTGCTCTCCCAGCTGTATCTATGACAGCGTGAGTGGGCCCCCCTCTCTCTCTAGGGCCCCGGCATTTGCCCAGGTGCGCCGGGTGCTCACGCCGGCCCTGACTGGACCATTGATGTTTTACTTGTAATAATCTAGATAGTAGATACACTTTAAATATTCTCTTGATTTCATTTTCTCTAAAGTATATGCGATTGGCTTTATGTATTTTTTAAAGTATTTATTTAACTGTATTGGAGGCATTTAACTTATCAGTCTAGCAGGATGTGAATGCTTGACACTTGCTTTAATAGATGTGCTAGGCCTGTGTTCACGCTGGAAAAGCCTTAAATGAATATTCCCATTTCCAAAATCCTATCCCAATATGTAGTAGGTGTAATAATATTAGAAAATACCTCCAATTAGAAATGTAGTATAGTTATTTTGATTAGCTATGTCGCATACCTCATTTGCAGGGCATTGCAATAGCTTGGTATCCACCATCTGCAAGGTTGACCCAGTTTGGGATGGTCCTACACTGTCTAATATTAAAAACATTTCCATGTGTCAGAATTTACCTTAATGTGTATAAGGGCAGACAAAGGATCGGGTCCCGAACTGTGGACACCAGCCATGGGAAGCTATTTAAGTGTAATATCCAGCTCAAAGAAGGGAGACCACGCCTTTGCTTGCACAAAATGCAAAAATACTAACAAAAAACAAAAAAAAATTGAGCTCAGGTTTAAGTTATTATACATGTAGCACACAGTTGTGTGAAAGTGTTTGCCCCCTTACTGATTTCCTATTCTTTTGCATGTTTTTAACACTTAAAGCGAAAGTGTCAGCACAATTGTCGTCAGTAAACTACAAACAGTGTCTTGTTGGCACTGTTATACAGAGAGCGCCAAATAAAGAATGGGCCGCCACGAAGCACGAGAATCTCATTAACTGAAAACTGAAAACAAAGATTAATCAACAACCACAAGATGGAGTTCTTCAACCCAGGCATCATTTTAATCAGTATAACAGTGCCAACCTGACAGTGTCTGTAGTTTACTTGGCACAATCCTGATGACCGGTTCACTTTATATGTTTCAGATCACCAAACAAATTTATACATTAGGCAAAGATAACACAAGTAAAGACAAAATGCAGCTTTTTAAATGAAAGCCTTTATTATTAAGGGGGAAAAAATGAAAACTTATAGGGCCCTGTGAGGAAAAAGTGCCCACCCCCCATAAACCTAATAACTGGTTGGGCCACCCTTAGGCTTAGGAACAAAACCTGCAATCAAGCGTTTGTAATAACTGGCAATGAGACTTTTACAGAGGAATTTTTGCCCACTCCTTTTTCGCCGAATTGCTGTAAATCAGCCACAGTGAAGGGTTTATGAGCTTGGACCACCTTTTTAAGGTCATGCCACAGCATCGTAATCAGATTAAGGACTTTGACTAGGCCACTGCAAAATTTTAATTTTGTTTTTCTTAAGCCATTCAGAGGTGAACTGGCTGGTGTGTTTTGGATCATTGTCCTGCTGCATAATAAACGTGCTTCATCTTGAGGTCATGAACAGATTACCAGATATTCTCCTTTAGAAATTTTTGTAGACAGGAGAATTCATGGTTCCATTTACCACAGCAAGTCTTCCAGGTCATGAAGAAGCACAACAGCCCAAGACCCACACTACCGCCACCAAATTTTACTGTTGGTATGAAATTTTCTGAAATGCTGTGTTACTTCAATGCCAGATGTAATGTACATATACTTTTCAAAAAGTTCAACTTTTGTCTCGTCCGTCCACAGAGTATTCCTTTAAAAGTCTTGAGGATTGCCAAAATGTTTTCTAGCAAAACTGAGATGAGCCTTTATGTTCTTATTGCTCAGCAGTGGTTTTCAACTTGGAACTCTACCCTGCAGGCTATTTTTGCCAAATCTCTTTCAGTCATGAACACTGACCTTAGCTGAGGCAATTGAGGCCTTCAGCTCTTTGGATGTTGTTGTGGGTTCTTTTGCAACCTATTTGATGAGTTGTCGCTGCGCTCTCGGGGTAACTTTGGTCGGCCAGCCACTCCTGGGAAGGTTCACTACTGTTCCATGTTTTCGCCATTTGTGGATAATGGCTTTCGCTGGAGTCCCAAAGCTTTACAAATGGCTTAATAACCTTCTCCAGGCAGATAGATCTCAATTATTTTGTTTCTTATTTTTTCCCGAATTTCTTTGGATCGCTGCATGTTGTCTAGTTTTTGAGGAGCTTTTGTTCTACTTCACATTATCAGGCAGGTTCTATTTAAGGGATTTCTTGATTGAGAACAGGTGTGGCAATAATCAGGCCTGTTTGTGGCTAGGGAATTTGAACTCCGCTTCCCAAAGATGTTGTCATGGTTCATTTTGTATTCGTGGCATCGCTTTGATTGCTAGTCAGCTGATGTGAGTGATGACCACTTCCACCATCCTTTAATAAGTCACATGACCCATCAGCTAACTGTCGATGATATAGTAATCTATGTTGACCAAGCCTGGAGTAAAGAGCTCTCTAGTTGCAGTGGTGCTTCTGCCGTGTTCATGGAGTTTTTGGTCCTGGTGCCGTATACTCAGCTGTGTGGTGCTTTCAGCGGGGACAGTGTTAAGTTCTATTTTCTCTTTTTTTGTCTGTCTTGTTATTGTCCCTCTCCCTGTGTTGTTCACCATCTGCAGTGGTGAGGCTAGTGTCCTTGCCGGCCAGTGCACTAGCCAGGGAATAGTGAGGAGAAAAACAGGGATTAGGCATGAGACGGTATGAGCGGTATGACCCGCTTAAAGCATTAAGGGAGTTTAGGGACAGGCACAGGTTGGAGCTCAGGAGGTGCCCCGTCCCTTGTTCCCTACTGTGAGGGCCTTCCTCTCCACATTCCATCCCGTTGTTGGTGTGAGTTGTGTTGTCCAGTGGATTCTAACTATATTGGTTCGTGACAGATGTGATAAACCACAGTTAATTTATGTTTTAAAGGGGAGGGGGGTGGCAATCACCTTTTAACACCTGGCTCTGTAGGTTTGGATTCCTTTTTCCCTGAATAATAAATACCTTCATTTAAAGACTGCATTTTGTGTTTACTTATGTTAACTTTGTCTAATATGTAAATTTGCAATGTTCAAGGAAAAAAAAAAAAAACGGCACCAGTCAATATGTAAAAAATCCCTGGAAGGATGAATAGACATTTTTTTTTTATTTAAATAGATTTTTATTAACAATATAAAGAAGAACATCCGGATGTCATTAACATTACATTATGTCACATACACATTTTCTTATTATTGTATTTCAAAACACCCCAACATTACCCCAACTATCCCCCTCCCCCCTAAGACAGCTCATACCCAATCTACACCCACTGAGGCCTTCCCTGCCTCGTATAGTTTATCCTTATCCAGGTCTTAAGAAACTCGACGTCTATACTCCTCAATCCAATTCAAGCCAAGGAGACCACATCTTATTATACATTTCTATTCTCCCCCTTTTTTTGTACACCCCCTTTTCCAATTTTAAACCATGTTGAACATATTGGAGAAATTCCCTTCTCGCAGGTGGTTCCGCATTAATCCAATTTCGTGCTATTACTTTCCTTGCCATATAGAGTAACCTAGCAATTGCAATCTTCCAAGTATTGTCAACTCCAATTTCTTCCACATATCCCAGCACGCATACTATCGGGTCTCTAAGAACTCTGCACTTATACGCTACTTCAACCCGGCTCAAAACCACCACCCAAAAAGCAGCTAGCCTAGGACACGTCCACATCATATGATATATTCCTGCATTCTCACTCGCACACCTCGGGCACTCAGAGTTGGCACGCAGTCCCGCTTTGTATAGCACTTCCGGAGATTTATATACTCTACGCAGAATATATAACTGCGAGAGTCTATATGGTTCACTCAAGGATAGTTGCGGAACCCACTCCATCACCGATTCCCAGGTTTCATTCTCCATCGGCCCTACTTCCCTCTCCCACTTAGCTCTCGCCTTTATAGGGAAATCTAGCAAAAACGTGTGCATAAGGTCCTTGTACAGAGTAGAAATAACTCCCCTTGTAGTCCCGTCACCACACACATACTCCAACACAATATCCTCTTGAATTCTGATATCAACCTTCTTCTTCTGAGCTCTAAAGGCATGTCTCATCTGCGCGTACTGATATACCCCTGTGGACCGTAGCCCAAATTCTACCTGCAATTGAGAAAAGGACTTCAATGCTTGCTGCTGAATTATCTGGTGAACAAAACAAATTCCCTTATTCTGCCATTCCATCAGTCCTCCCAAAGCCTCAAATTCCTTTAAATTGCTATTAGACCATATCGGTGTGAATTTAGTCAACCCTGTAACCCCACGAATCTGCCTTAGTCTATTCCATAGTTTACGAATCAGGAACAGGGTTGGGTATACTTTCCCCAAAGCGCCCAAAGAGCCATCTTCCAAACACCTAGCCATCGGTCGTCGGTCCGTCACCTCTTCCATTAGATGTTGTACTGCACTGGACGACGCCCCTCACGCCCAGCCCTTCAAATGCTGGCTCTGTGCCGCAAGGAAGTATATTTCCGGGTTGGGCAAAGCCAACCCACCATCCTCCTTAGGTCGCTGAAGCGTCTCCAGGCTAATACGTGGATATTGTCTTCCCCATATCAAACTTCTAAAGAGGGCATTAATCTGCCTGAACTTCCCCCGAGGGATCCAAATTGGTGCGTTATGTAGAACATATAGAATTTTAGGCATCAGGACCATTTTAATAAGGTTTACCCTACCGACGACCGATAGATGTAGTCTATGCCAGGCATCTACCTTCGCCTTGAGTACTCCCATAACAGGAGCCAAATTCCTCTGTAGGTACTCCGCAATTGGCACCGAAACATATATTCCAAGGTATTTAAATTTAGAAACCACCTGTAACCTTTCATCACCAACATCCTCACTCACATTCTCACCTACATCATCCACCCTAAAAAGAACCGACTTATCCCAATTAATTGTCAATCCCAACACAGTACCAAATCTCTCAACAATTTCAATGGCCCCTCTTAGTGAATCGTCTGGATCTGCCAGGAACAGCAAAACATCATCCGCGTATAACGCTATTTTTTCCTCTATTTTCCCATACCTAAACCCAGGGACCCTATCAGACTGCCGAATCTTAGCAGCAAGAGGTTCTACAGCCAGCGCGAACAGGAGGGGTGAGAGCGGCTAGTACCCCTAGCCAGCCCTATAGGTTGAGACAGCTCCCCGTTCACTCTAATTCTAGCCGACGGTGATGAATACAGCAGCTGTATCCAGGCCACAAACTGCGGACCAAACCCCATACATTCCAACACCTGCCAGAGATATCCCCACTCAACACTGTCAAACGCCTTATGGGCATCCAGCGATACAATCACTCTTCGACCACCGTTATCTGCCTCTACCTGCATATTTACAAATAACCTCCGCAAATTAATCGCCGTGGATCTGTCAGGCATAAAGCCAGATTGGTCCGAATGCACCAGACTCGTAATAACACTAGAGAGTCGGAGAGCCAACACCTTGGCCAGAAGCTTGACATCAATAGTTAGTAACGAAATTGGGCGGTTAGACTCCGGTTTCCCCAAGTCCTTATCCTTCTTTGGAATAACCACTATTATGGCCTCTCTCATAGAGGCTGGCAAGCGCCCACAGTACCTAGCTTCCTCCAGTACCATTTTTAATCTAGGAATCAACACCTCTGCCAACCCTTTATAGATCTCAGCGGGTAGCCCATCGACCCCAGGTGCCTTCCCATTAGCCATAGACATCAATGCCCGATTCAATTCCTCCTCAGTGATAGGGGCCTCAAGGCTCTCCCTATCTGCCTCATTCAGTCTCGGCAAATCCAGACCCTCCAAGAAAGTCAGTGTGTCCTCGACCAATTTACCAGCCCGAGAGGAATACAAATCTGCATAGAAGTCCGCGAAGGTCCTCAAAATTTCAGGCGTTTCCGTTATTCTACCTCCACTTGCAGATTCCAAAGAGTGTATATATGAAGAACCTCTCTGAGCAGCAGCCACTACCGACAGCATGTGACCCACTGTTTCTCCCTCCTGGTAAAACAACACCCTTTGGAAATCCCGCTTCCTCTCAGCTTTGCCTAGCAGAATTTTTTCCAAATGATTTTGTGCGTCTTTCATCCTTCTCTCTGCCTCAGGGGTTCCCAGTGTGGCCATCCCATCTTCTGCTTCCTTCAACTCCTCAACTGCCGCTTTTTCTGCCTCTCTCGTCCTCCGCTTACACCTACTAATGTCCCTAAACAGTAGTCCCCTCAAATACGCCTTCATTGCATCCCAAATTGTAAGGGCGTCGGTACTTCCATCATTTAAAAGAAAAAATTCCGCCACCTCCCGTCCTATACTTTCCAACTCAATGCTCTGTAACCAATTAGGATGAATCTTCCATTCTCTCCCACTTAGCATGCGAGCCCCCTCCAATCTAACTTCTACTTCAATTGGACTATGGTCCGACAAGGCCCTTGGCAGATATCTCACCTCCCCAACCAGTGTATCCAAAATCCTGTTACCCAGAGCCATATCAATCCTAGAGAGCGTGGCATGCGCTGGTGAATAACATGAGTACCCTCTCTCTCCAACGTGTCTAACCCTCCAAAGATCAATCATACCTATCTCCTGTATATAGGTGCCAAATGTTGTTATATGTCCCTCCAACCTATTCTGAGTATTCTTATTTTTGTCCCAATAATCATCACAGATGTTGTTTAGATCTCCGATAATTATTAACGGTGTCGGTCCCCATCTTTCCACTCGCTCCATTACTTCTCTGATTTTCCTGCTAGAGTAGGGAGGCGGAATATACATCGCGGCCACACACAACATCACTCCATACAATATACATCGTATTAGTACGTACTGCCCCTCCACATCCACATATACCTTCTCCTCCTCATACTGAACTCCCGCTGGAACCAAGATTGAGACTCCTCTTGCATACGTGGAGAAGGTAGAATGATAACCCTTCTGAATCCACCTTCTATTCAGGACATCCACCTTTTCCCTTACCAAATGCGTCTCCAGCAAGCATATCATCGAGGCCCGTTGATCTCTTGCATATTGCAAACACGCTGCCCGTCTGGATTTCTCCCCTAGGCCTCTCACATTCCAGCTCAAAATTTTAAAACGGGTCCCCATTACTTGACTCATCTTTACTAAAAGTATCATCATTTTTGAGCACAAGCTGTCCAACTACCCTCCCCCCCCCCCCCCCCATCCCAACTCCCCCTCCCACCCATCCCCCCTCACATCTACCCTTCTTTCCGCCTCTTTTCAAGAGTGGGGCATCATCGCCCATAGCGAACACTCCGTTTGGCGTTACCTTCCCAACCCTCCTCCCACCACTGTACATAACAGGATTTCAGACAATTTGAAAAATAACATGTCTCAAAATATTTCAAACATAGAATTATTTACACCCGCAAGAAACCTGCATACACTTAAAATATGCCGCTTACCCTTCCTCCCTCCTTCCCAGCATCCATTACACCATCCCTTTAACTTTAACTGAATATAATCCAACTCCCTTCTTCACCACCCATACCCCCTGGTTTGTCAATCACATGACTCTATGCCCCTTGACAAATAAGTGACCAAAATCAGACTCTTCCCACAGTTTGTCTCCTTTTCCTTTCAGCTTTTTAGCATTAATATCGATCCACTGGGTAGCTTCCTCCGGCTTCTGAAAAAAATGAATTTTATCAAACGCCACCACCCTCAGTCTTGCTGGAAACATCATGGAATACTGCACTCCCAGTTCTCTCAGCCGTCTCTTGATACCCGTGAACATCATCTGTTGTCTCTGCACCAAAGTAGAATAGTCTGGGTATATAGCAATCTTTTGGCCTTCAACTGTCAGATCCGTCATGTCTCTGGCCTTCCTCAGGATAATGTCTCTGTCTCTATAATTTAGAATTTTGGCAAGCATGGTACGGGGATTCGCTCCAGGGACAGGTGGTTTCGGCGGGACCCTATGCGCTCTCTCTACCGCGAACACTTTTGTTAGCGCCATATCTCCAAATGTCTCTAACAGCCAGTTTTCAATGTACTCCGTTGGATTCCTCCCTTCAGCTTTTTCAGGGATGCCCACTATGCGGATATTATTTCTTCTGGACCTATTCTCAAGGTCCTCATTTTTTGCCGCCAATTCAGCTATTGCTTGAGTGAACTTTTTCTCTGCTTTTTGCAGCTGCACTATATGGTCTTCTGCAGTGCTCACTCTCTCTTCTACCCCCCCCCCCCACACGTTTGTCAATCTTCTGCATGGCTGCGTTTATCTGGGCTGTGTCCCCCTTAACCTCCTGTATCTGTAAGGTCAGAGACTGTTTACTTGAAGAAACCAGAGCAAAAACGTCTCTTAGGGTAGGCTCAGCTTCTGGCGCCATTTCCTCGGGTCCCCCTTCTGCCACCGCCATTTTACTCTCCTTTCTCCCCTGTTGTACCTCATGTTCTCCTGCTGGGCTCTCCTCCTCCTCCTCCTCTTCGGTATCAGCTCCGGCTCCCTCCTCTGCGGCCTCCGCTCTCGCAAACTGCTGGAGCTTTGCTGCAACCTCCATACGTTTTCTGCATGCGGCGTTCTCCTTGTCTGCCTTTTCCCTTGTGTCGGCGCCATCTTGGATTGTGCCTGCCTCCCCGGCTCCCGCGTCCTTCTGCCGTCTCCTTGTCATTTTCGCCGGTTCAAGCGCTACCGCTCAGCGCCACCGGGCTCTACAAGTCTCCCCGCACCGATAAGCCCCCACAGGGACCGAACAGCAGCGGCTCTGCAGGATTTTAAGCTGTACAGCGGCGGGAGCTCACAGCCGCACGTCCGCTCACATGGACTCTCAGGCCACACCCCAAGGATGAATAGACATTGCTTATGAAGAGCTACAGCAGCTAATCGAACAGTGTTTGGTGCTCTGCATAAAGTACTTGAATGTGCAATATTGAAGAAAATAATCTGCGACACTCACCAGTTTGAATTAATGTGAAAAAGTCCTTTTTTCCATTCCTTGGGGTTAGGACTTAAACATAATGTACAGGTTTGCAGAGGCATGCAGGGAGAGGCAGAGTGGATGATGGCCACTTCTCATAGCAACCTTAGACCTGTAGAAGCAATGTTAAGTGAAACAGTCATTGTCCACTCTGCTTCTCCCTGCATGCCTCTGTAACCTGCACAACATATTTTAGTTCTAACCCCAAGGAATGGAATAACAAACTTTTTCACATTAATTCAAGCTGGTGAGTTCTGCATCTTTTTTTCTTTAATATATAAATTTGTTTGGTGATCTGGAACATTTAAATGTGACAAACATGCAAAAGAATAGGAAATCAGGAAGGGGGCAAACCTTTTTTTTTACACAACTGTATGTGTTTTTTTTTTTGTTTATAATTTTTATACTAAAAAAAAAAAAAAGCTTGTAGCTCACAAAATTCAAGTCCTATGTCACAAAGACACAAGAAAACAAATTATTATTTTAACTGGCTGACTAGGTACAATTGTAACTATTCCGTTTTAAAATTGCAATACCTTTTTTTCGAAAAGCCGTAGAGGGCTAAAATTTCGTGACATCTCTGCAGTTTTGGTTCAGAATATATTGGCCAAATATCACAGTGGAGGTATATGTGAAGGTACAATTGTACCTCTGCAGCCTGTTAACGTTGTAAAATTATGCAGCCTGACAAAGGTTAACCCCTTAATCCCATATGACGTACTATCCCATCCAGGTGACCTGGGACTTAATTCCCAGTGACGGGATAGTACGTCATATGCGATCGGCCGCGCTCACGGGGGGAGCGCGGCCGGGTGTCAGCTGACTATCGCAGCTGACATCCGGCAATATGTGCCAGGAGCGGTCACAGACCGCTCCCGGCACATTAACCCCCGGCACACCGCGATCAAACATGATCGCGATGTGCCGGCGGTACAGGGAAGCATCGCGCAGGGAGGGGGCTCCCTGCGTGCTTCCCTGAGACGATCGGTACACGGTGATGTACTCACCGTGTACCGAGTGTCTTCTCCCTGCAGTCCCCGGATCCAAAATGGCCGCGGGGCTGCATCCGGGTCCTGCAGGGAGTACTTCCGGGTCGCCTGCAGCTCTGTAAGCCTGCAGCGATGTCAGTGAGATTGCCGATCTTACAGAGTGCTGTGCAAACTGTAAGATCGGCGATCTGTGATGTTCCTCCCTTGGACAAAGTAAAAAAGTAAAAAAAAAAAAAAATTTCCACATGTGTAAAAAAATAAATAAAAAAAATTACTAAATAAATAAAAAAAAAAATATATTATTCCCATAAATACATTTCTTTATCTAAAAAAAAAACACAAAAAAAACAATAAATGTACACATATTTAGTATCGCCGCGTGCGTAACGACCCGACCTATAAAACTGTCCCAGTAGTTAACCCCTTCAGTGAACACCGTAAGAAAAAAAAAGAGCCAAAAAACAACGCTTTATTATCATACCACCGAACAAAAAGTGGAATAACACGCAATCAAAAAGACAAATATAAATAACCATGATACCGCTGAAAACGTCATCTTGTCCCGCAAAAAACGAGCCGCCACAAAGCATAATAAGCAAAAAAATAAAAAAGTTATAGTCCTGAGAATAAAGCGATGCCAAAATAATTATTTTTTCTATAAAATAGCTTTTATCGTATAAAAGCGCCAAAACATAAAAAAATGATATAAATGAGGTATCGCTGTAATCGTACTGACCTGACGAATAAAACTGCTTCATCCACTTTACCAAACGCGGAACGGTATAAACGCCTCCCCCAAAAGAAATTCATGAATAGCTGGTTTTTGGTCATTCTGCCTCACAAAAATCGGAATAAAAAATGATCAAAAACTGTCACGTGTCCAAAAATGTTACCAATAAAAACGTCAACTCGTCCCGCAAAAAACAAGACCTCACATGACTCTGTGGACCAAAATATGGAAAAATTATAGGTCTCAAAATGTGGAGATGCAAAAACTTTTTTGCTTTAAAAAAAGCGTATTTTAGTGTGTGACGGCTGCCAATCATAAAAATCTGATATAAAAAACGCTATAAAATTAAATCAAACCCCCCTTCATCACCCCCTTAGTTAGGGAAAAATAATAAAATTAAAAAAATGTATTTATTTCCATTTTCCCATCAGGGCTAGGGTTAGGGTTGGGGCTAGGGTTAGGGTTGGGGCTAGGGTTAGGGTTGGGGCTAGGGTTGGGGCTAGGGTTGGGGCTAGGGTTAGGTTGGGGTTAGGGTTGGGGTTAGGGTTGGAGCTAAAGTTTTAGGGTTGGGGCTAAAGTTAGGGTTAGGGTTGGGGCTCAAGTTAGGGTTAGGGTTTGGATTATATTTACGGTTGGGATTAGAGTTGGGATTAGAATTAGGGGTGTGTCAGGGTTAGGGGTGTGGTTAGGGTTACCGTTGGGATTAGGGTTAGGGGTGTGCTAGGGTTTCAGGTAGAATTGGGGAGTTTCCACTGTTCAGGCACATCAGGGGCTCTCCAAACGCGACATGGCGTCCGATCTCAATTCCAGCCAATTCTGCGTTGAAAAAATAAAACAGTGCTCCTTCCCTTCCGAGCTCTCCGGTGCGCCCAAACAGGGGTTTACCCCAACATATCGGGTATCAGCGTACTCAGGACAAATTGGACAACAACTTTTGGTGTCCAAGTTCTCTTGTTATCCTTGGGAAAATAAAAATGTGGGGGGCTAAAAATCATTTTTGTGGGGAAAAATAAGATTTTTTTTTATTTTCGCGGCTCTGCGTTGTAAACTGCAGTGAAACACTTGGGGGTTCAAAGTTCTCACAACACATCTAGATAAGTTCCTTGGGGGGTCTAGTTTCCAATATGGGGTCTCTTGTGGGGGGTTTCTACTGTTTGGGTACATCAGGGGCTCTGCAAATGCAACGTGACGCCTGCAGACCCATCCATCTAAGTCTGTATTCCAAATGGCGCTCCTTCCCTTCCGAGCTCTGCCATGCGCCCAAACAGTGCTCCCCCCCCCACATATGGGGTATCAGCGTACTCAGGACAAATTGCACAACAACTTTTGTGGTCTAATTTCCTCTCTTACCCTTGGGAAAATAAAAAATTGGGGGCAAAAAGATCATTTTTGTGAAAAAATATGATTTTTTTATTTTTACGGCTCTGCCTTATAAATTTCTATGAAGCACTTGGTGGGTCAAAGTGCTCACCACACATCTAGATAAGTTCCTTAAGGGGTCTACTTTCCAAAATGGTGTCATTTGTGGGGGGTTTCAATGTTTAGGCACATTAGGGGCTCTCCAAACGCAACATGGCGTCCCATCTCAATTCCAGTCAATTTTGCATTGAAAAGTCAAATGGCGCTCCTTCCCTTCCGAGCTCTGCCATGCGCCCAAACAATGGTTTACACCCACATATGGGGTATCAGCGTACTCTGGACAAATTGTACAACAACTTTTGGGGTCCATTTTCTCCTATTACCCTTGGTAAAATAAAACAAATTGGAGCTGAAGTAAATTTTTTGTGAAAAAAAAGTTAAATGTTCATTTTTATTTAAACATTCCAAAAATTCCTGTGAAACACCTGAAGGGTTAATAAACTTCTTGAATGTGGTTTTGAGCACCGTGAGGGGTGCAGTTTTTAGAATGGTGTGACTCTTGGTTATTTTTTTATCATATAGACCCCTCAAAATGACTTCAAATGTGATGTGGTCCCTAAAAAAAAATGGTGTTGTAAAAATGAGAAATTGCTGGTCAACTTTTAACCCTTATAACTCCCTAACAAAAAAATTGTGCTGATGTAAAGTAGACATGTGGGAAATGTTACTTATTAAGTATTTTGTGTGACATATCTCTGTGATTTAATTGCATAAAAATTAAAAGTTGGAAAATTGTGAAATTGTGAAATTTTTGCCAAATTTCTGTTTTTTCCCCACAAATAAGCGCAGGTAATGTCAAAGAAATTTTACCACTATCATGAAGTACAATATGTCATGAGAAGACATTGTCAGAATCACCGGGATCCGTTGAAGCGTTCCAGAGTTATAACCTCATAAAGTGACAGTGGTCAGAATTGTAAAAATTGGCCCGGTCATTAACGTGCAAACCTTGGGAGTAAAGGGGTTAAAGTATAAAGCTGCCTTATCTATTTTACCACATCAGGAATGGGATAAAAAAAATCAGTTCCTGAACTGCTGGTCTTTGTTCATAATGCCTCCCAAAAATTGGAATAGAAAGCGATGAAAAAATATGTGCCCATCAATAGAACCAATAAAAACATCAACTTGTCCCGCAAAAAACAATCTGTGAAATGCGCCTTTAGGGTTGTAGGTGCCAAGTAAAACAGCCTGTTGCATCCAAGATGAAAAGGAATATTAGCGAAGCACTTGCCCAGGATATGCAATATTCTGTCCATTAAAGGCAAAGAGGATTTTCAATAACCAAGACTGCGTTCTCAGTTGTTTTTGTAGTTCTCATTGACTACAAGAGAGAAAGGCTCTTAATGTTAGAATCTGACTATTGTGGCTATATACACGTATTATTTCCTGAATCAAAAGGAAATAGCAGTTTAAGAAGCCCCATTGGCTAGTGTGAAAATTTCTATTTTTTTATTTTTAATACAGATTGTGCTATGTAAAAAAAAAAAAAAACATTGCATAAATAACACAAAAATCTGATATAAGGTAGGAGGCCAGAACTGAGGAAAAGTGAGCAAAGCCTTAGTATAGCTTGAAATTTTCGGTTAGCTATGGGATATTTGTCTTCGAAATAGTTGAGTGTTTCATTTGTGAAATCTCCATGTTTCAGGAGCATGAAGTAACTCTGGATATCTTTTGCATTACACTAGCAAGACAACAGGCGGAAGTGGAGGTAAGACTACTATGTACCGTATATACTTGAGTATTAGCTGACCCGAGTATAAGCCGAGGCACCTAATTTTGCCACGGAAAACTGGGTAAGCTTATTGACTCGAGTATAAGCCGGGTATGTATTGTCCCCTCATCCTTGTCCTGCTATGTGTGGCTCCCCCGTCCTGTCCTGCTCTGTGTGGTTCCCCATGTTGTATGCATGGCTCCCCCGGTCCCATCTTGTATGCATGGTTCGGCTCCCCCACCCCATCCTTGTATGCATGGCTCGGCTCCCCCCTCCCATCCTTGTATGCTTGGCTGGGCTTCCCAGTCCTCCGTCATACTTACCCTCCTTGCACTGTCGCTGAACGTCCCTGCATCTCTGTCCCAGTGTGGCTGCTTCCTGTGCTGAGCTGTCACGTGCTACCGCTCATTAAGGTCATAAATATTCGCTCCACGCCTATGGGAGTGGAGTCGTGTCCATATTCATTACCTTAAAGAGTGGTACCACGTGACCGCTCGGCACAGCAAGAAGCTGCCTTGCCGGGACAGAGAAACAGAGAGACGGAGATGTAGTGAGGGAGGGTGAGTATTGATGTCTTCTGGAAGCCGGTGACTGCAGCTGTCACTGTGCTACAGCCACCAGCTCCCCCTCCCCCGCTGGTTTTCTGGACCATGACTCATGTGTAAACCGAGAGGGGCACTTTCAGCACAAAAAATGTGCTGAAAATCTCAGCTTATACACGAGTATATACGGTATCTTTTTCTTGTATTTTTCTTATATTTAATGTTATTGTTGTATGGATTAATCCATTTTCATGTAAAAGGAGCATGAATATAAAAGCATTGGTTAGCCCTATCTTTTAACCCTTTAGGCAACCAAAGCTGGACTTAAGATATTCAGACCAGGAGTTAAAGATGAGGACAGTAGCTCAAAAGGATGGTTTGGTTGGATGTGGGGTTGGTCCGGCAGTAACCCAGAGAAACAGGAAGAAGCAAAATCTGGAAGTAAGTGCACTTCATACGTGTGTGTAATCCTCTCGACTGGCCACCATGGTAACAGCTGGTCGCTCCATTTAAAAGCCGCATCCAGAAATTGACATTGGTATGTAAATGGTTAATAGCACTGTAGCCACTGCTGTTGTCTCGGCTCTCCTAAGCCCCTTCTACACAAGAACGCCCCATAGGTTCGACCCCAAAAGTTGTTGTGCAATTTGTCCTGAGTATGCCTATACCCCATGTGTTGGGGTAAACCACTGTTTCGGCACACGGCAGAGCTCGGAAGGGAAGGAGCACTATTTTACTCTTTCAATGCACAATTGACTGGAATTGAGATCGGATGCCATGTCGTGTTTGGAGAGCCCCTGATGTGCCTAAACAGTGAAAACCCCCCAATTCTAACTCGAACCCTAACCCAAACACACCCCTAACCCTAATCCCAACCCTAACCCGAGCACACCCCCTAACTGTAATCCCAACCCTAACCACACCCCTAAACCCAACACACCCCTAAACCCGACACACCCCTAAATCCGACACACCCCTAAACCCCTATTTGTTGAAATATTTTTACAATGTAAAAAAAAATTAATTTCATTCTAACTTTTACACTGTGTCCCACTATGGGACACTCATTTTGTGCAGGCTGATCGTTTCCATAGCACGCAGATCTGCATTCTATAGAAGCTGCCAGCGCTGCAATCCCTGCACACTAACCGTAGAGACTTCCTGACATGCACTGCGCATGACAGGAAGTCTCTCAGCTCTGGTAGCCCGGATATCATCATAACGACATCTGATTACCATGGGAACGATCAGGAACCCACGTCATTACGCGGGATCTCCGATCCAAAGGCAGAGGGGCTGACAGCCTCTCTGCCAGCTTCGGAACAGTGCGATCATGTTTGATCACAGTGTCCCGGGGGTTAAAGTGTTGGGAGCGGTACGTGACCGCTCCAGACATTTAGTGCTTGGGTGTCAGCTGTGAGAATCGGGAGCACGGCTGATCGTATTGGACGTACTATTCCGTCCATGGGAATTAAGTCCCAGGTCACGGACGGAATAGTACGTCCAATACCAGAAAGGGGTTAAACAATGCAATATATAATATTGTAGCTATTGTATTTAACACAGATACAAACTGATTTACATTGTGAACCTCTTTTAGGGATTCTGTCAAGCTTTTCTGTTATCTTTTATGGAACGGCAGTGTTAGCTATAGGCAGCCAGAATTTCATCTTTTTAATTCTGTGTATATGCAGTGGACTTAATCCAATCATAAAAAAAGCAGTAAAACAACGACCTCTATAAAATGAGATTAAAAATTCTTCATACAGTGACATTATATTAAAGCTAGATATGGAAAATGCCCATGCCTATTCATGACCTGTGCTTAGCATTTCCCTACCCTCTACGTTTTATGCATTTTAAGCAGTAGACTAGATGTGAAAACTAGTAATAATGGTGTTAACCTCTTAACAACCAGGGGTATTTTAGCTTTTGAATTTCCATTTTGCTCCCCTTCTTCCCAGAGCCATAACTTTTTTTTTTTAATTTTTCAATCAATATGGCCAGGGCTTGTTTTAGGCGGGACAAGTTGTACTGCTGAAAGACGCCATTGGTTTTAACATATCGTGTACTGGAAAATGGGTGAAAAAAAATTTCAGCTGCAGTGAAATTGCAAAAAAAAGTGCAATTCCATAATTGTGTGTATTTTTTTTTTTTTTTACCATGTTCACTAAGGCTATGTGCACACGATGCATTTTTAATGTGTTTTCGCAGCGTTTTTTACACGCCTAAATAGTCCAAAAATGCAATGACATTCCTGAAGTGTTGTGCACATTATCTGTAAATTTCCGTCCGTATTTGCAGCGTTTTTTTTTTCTGCAGCATGTCAATTCTTTTTGCGTTTCTGCAGTTTTTGACTCTGACTTCAATTGAGTCAGTCAAATCTGAAGCAAAAACGCAGGTGTAGGAAAGTTTGCGTATTTGCTGCCAAAAACGCTGCCATTTGTCAATGGAAATAATGTCAGAAGGAGGAAAAGTGTGTGGGCGGAGAATATGTGTGTGTGTCTGTCTGTGTGTGTCTGTCTGTCTGTGTGTGCGACGTGTGTACCCAGGCGTCGTCTGATGCGACTACTACTCCCATCTGGCTATGTCTTTTGTCAAATATAACAGAGATAGCATGAGATGATGATGGGAGAATAGTCTCATCATCCGGCGCCTGTATTCAATTGTAAAAAAAACAAAATATTTACATATTCACATACAAAATACATACTCACCGGACTCCTAATCCCCGATGCCCGTGTCTCCTGCAAACAATCAAAAATAATAAACCAACATATACTCACCTTTCCGCCTTAGTCCATTTAATACCGAGTGTCCCACGTCGATCTCACCCAGCTGCCAGCTATACACTGACAGGAGGTAATCGCTCCTGCAGTGTATCACTGAA
The DNA here is from genome assembly GCF_032444005.1 of Ranitomeya imitator. Taxonomy (NCBI): domain Eukaryota; kingdom Metazoa; phylum Chordata; class Amphibia; order Anura; family Dendrobatidae; genus Ranitomeya; species Ranitomeya imitator. Next base: position 417,876,507 of record NC_091282.1, on the reverse strand, counting down.
CCGCTGTGAGAGTTCACCGGAGTTCATCAGCAGATCAGCTCCGGTGCTCTCACTTACGGCACCGCTGCATGGGAATGTTCTCACACAGAGGTACAGTAGTGCCTTAAGTGAGTGCACGGAGCTGATCAGCTGATGAACTCCTGTGAACTCTAACGGCAGCTCAGTGATACACTGACAGGAGGTAATTGCTCCCACAGTGTATTGCCGGAGGTCCAGTAGAGTGGTCAGTGTTGTGAATTCTGTTGTCGGGCTCCCTCCTGTGGTCATGAATGGTACTTCGGCTGGTTCTGTCCATGGACTTCCTCTGGTGGGTGTTTCTGAGTTTCCTTTCACAGGTGACAAGGTTAATTCGTTAGCTGCTGCTCTATTTAACTCCACTTAGATCTTTGCTCCACGCCACCTGTCAATGTTTCAGTATTGGTCTAGTTCACTCCTGGATTGTTCTTGTGACCTGTCTTCCCATCAGAAGCTAAGTTCCAGCTTGTATTTCTTTGGTTTGCTATTTTTCTGTCCAGCTTGCTATTTAATTTGTTGTCTTGCTTGATGGAAGCTCTGGGACGCAGAGGGAGCGCCTCCGCACCGTGAGTCGGTGCGGAGGGTCTTTTTGCGCCCTCTGCGTGGTCTTTTTGTAGGTTTTTGTGCTGACTGCAAAGTAACCTTTCCTATCCTCGGTCTGTTCAGTAAGTCGGCCCTCACTTTGCTTAATCTATTTCATCTCTGTGTTTGTATTTTTATCTTTACTCACAGTCATTATATGTGGGGGGCTGCCTTTTCCTTTGGGAAATTTCTCTGAGGCAAGGTAGGCTTTGTTTTCCTATCTTCGGGGCTAGCTAGTTTCTTGGGCTGTGCCGAGTTGCATAGGGAGCGTTAGGCGCAATCTACGGCTATTTCTAGTGTGGTTGATAGGTTTAGGGATTGCGGTCAGCAGAGTTCCCACGTCCCAGAGCTCGTCCTTTATTATCAGTAACTATCAGGTCATTCCGTGTGCTCTTAACCACCAGGTCCATTATTGTCTTGACCACCAGGTCATAACAGTACAGGTGGCCCAAAGTACTAATGCATCTCAATAGAGGGATAAGAGAAGTTCTGAGACCATTTTTTTTTCTTTGCAGTGTGTTTTGTCTCAATTTTCCCCTTTACCTCTGGGTGGTTCAGGACACTGGTGTAAACATGGACATTCAAGGTCTGTCCTCTTGGATGGATAATCTCACTACAACGATACAAAACATTCAAGATTTTGTGGTTCAGAATCCGATGTCAGAGCCTAAGATACCTATTCCTGATTTGTTTTTTGGTGATAGATCCAAGTTCTTGAATTTTAAAAATAATTGTAAATTGTTTCTTGCCTTGAAACCTCGCTCCTCAGGTGTCCCTGTTCAACAAGTAAAGATCATTATTTCTTTGTTACGTGGGGACCCTCAAGACTGGGCATTTTCCCTTGCGCCAGGAGATCCGGCATTGCGTGATGTTGATGCGATTTTCCTGGCACTTGGATTGCTTTATGACGAACCTAATTCAGTGGATCAGGCAGAGAAAATCTTGCCGGCTCTGTGTCAGGGTCAGGATGAAGCGGAGATATATTGTCAGAAGTTTAGAAAGTGGTCTGTGCTCACTCAGTGGAATGAATGCGCCCTGGCAGCAATCTTCAGAAAGGGTCTCTCTGAAGCCCTTAAGGATGTCATGGTGGGGTTTCCCATGCCTGCTGGTCTGAATGAGTCTATGTCCTTGGCCATTCAGATCGATCGACGCTTGCGTGAGCGTAAAGCTGTTCACCATTTGGCGGTACTATCTGAGCATGGGCCTGAGCCTATGCAATGTGATAGGACTTTGACCAGAGCTGAACGGCAAGAACACAGACGTCGGAATGGGCTGTGTTTTTACTGTGGTGAATCCACTCATGCTATCTCCGATTGTCATAAGCGCACTAAGCGGTTCGCTAGGTCTGCCACCATTGGTACGGTACAGTCTAAATTTCTATTGTCTGTTACTTTGATTTGCTCTTTGTCATCCTATTCTGTTATGGCATTTGTGGATTCAGGCGCTGCCCTGAATTTGATGGACTTGGAGTATGCTAGGCGCTGTGGTTTTTTCTTGGAGCCCTTGCAGTATCCTATTCCATTGAGAGGAATTGATGCTACGCCTTTGGCCAAGAATAAGCCTCAGTATTGGACCCACTTGACCATGTGCATGGCTCCTGCACATCAGGAGGATATCCGCTTTCTGGTGTTGGATAATCTGCATGATTTGGTCGTTTTGGGGTTGCCATGGCTACAGGTTCATAATCCAGTATTGGACTGGAAATCTATGTCTGTGTCCAGCTGGGGTTGCCAGGGGGTACATGGTGATGTTCCATTTTTGTCTATTTCATCTTCCACTACTTCTGAAGTTCCAGAGTTTTTGTCGGATTATCGGGATGTATTTGATGAGCCCAAAGCCAGTGCCCTACCTCCTCTGTTGTGAGTTCTGTTTTTGGGCTCCCTCTGGTGGTTACTGATGGTACTGGGTGAATTGTGTTCTGCTGTCTCTGGTGTCCACCTGTTCTATTAGGATTTGGGAGTTTCCTATTTATCCGGGCTTTCTTGTCATTTCCCCGCCGGCTATCAAGGTTATCAGAGTGTTTTGTTACCTCAGCTTCTGGCTTCAGTAGTCTTCAGGACTAGCTAAGTTTTTGATTTTCTTGTTCCACGTTTTGCTTTATTTTTGTCTTGTCCAGCTTGCATATAATTGTTTCTTTGTTGCTGGTTGCTCTAGCGGGCTGTAATTGCTCCTCATGTTCCATGAGTTGGAACATGAGTTCAAGTAATTACAGGATGGTTTTTTGAAGGGTTTTTTGCTGACCGCGCAGTTTACTTTTGTATCCTCTGCTATCTAGTTTTAGCGGGCCTCATTTTGCTGAATCTGTTTTCATACTGTGTATGTTCCTTCCTCTCATTTCACCGTCATTATATGTGGGGGGCTGCTATTTTTGTGGGGTATTTCTCTGGAGGCAAGAGAGGTCTGTGTTTCTTCTAATAGGGGAAGTTAGATCTTCGGCTGGTGCGAGACGTCTAGGATCAACGTAGGCACGTTCCCCGGCTATTGTTATTTGTGTGTTCAGGTTTAGGGTCGCGGTCAGCTCAGGTTCCATCACCCTAGAGCTCGTTGGTGCTTGTCCTTTTGTGATTCCCTGCCATTGGAATCATGACACTCCTCATAGGGATTGCGATTGTGCAATTAATTTGATTCCTGGTAGTAAGTTTCCTAAGGGCCGATTGTTCAATTTATCTGTGCCAGAACACGCCGCTATGCGGAGTTATATAAAGGAATCCTTGGAGAAAGGCCATATTCGCCCGTCGTCATCACCGTTAGGAGCAGGGTTCTTTTTTGTGGCCAAGAAGGATGGTTCTTTGAGACCTTGCATTGATTACCGCCTTCTTATTAAAATTAGTCAAATTTCAGTATCCTTTGCCATTGCTGTCTGATTTGTTTGCTCGTATTAAAGGGGCTAGTTGGTTCACCAAGATAGATCTTCGAGGGGCGTATAATCTTGTGCGTATTAAACAAGGCGATGAATGGAAAACAGCATTTAATACGCCCGAGGGCCATTTTGAGTACCTGGTTATGCCATTCGGGCTTTCCAATGCTCCATCAGTATTTCAGTCCTTTATGCATGACATCTTCCGAGAGTACCTGGATAAATTCCTGATTGTGTATTGGGATGATATTTTGGTCTTTTCGGATGATTGGGAGTCTCATGTGAAGCAGGTCAGAATGGTGTTCCAGGTCCTTCGTGCAAATTCCTTGTTTGTGAAGGGGTCAAAGTGTCTCTTTGGAGTTCAGAAGGTTTCATTTTTGGGGTTCATTTTTTCCCCTTCTACTATCGAGATGGACCCTGTTAAAGTCCAGGCCATTTACGATTGGACTCAACCGACATCTGTGAAGAGCCTGCAGAAGTTCCTGGGCTTTGCTAATTTTTATCGGCGCTTCATCGCTAATTTTTCTAGTGTTGCTAAACCGTTGACTGATTTGACCAAGAAGGGTGCTGATGTGGTCAATTGGTCTTCTGCGGCTGTAGAGGCTTTTCAGGAGTTGAAGCATCGTTTTTCTTCTGCCCCTGTGTTGTGCCAGCCAGATGTTTCGCTTCCGTTTCAGGTTGAGGTTGATGCTTCTGAGATTGGAGCAGGGGCTGTTTTGTCGCAAAGAAGTTCTGATGGCTCGGTGATGAAGCCATGTGCTTTCTTTTCTAGAAAGTTTTCGCCTGCTGAGCGTAACTATTATGTTGGTAATCGTGAATTGTTGGCCATGAAGTGGGCATTCGAGGAGTGGCGTCATTGGCTGGAAGGAGCCAAGCATCGCGTGGTGGTCTTGACAGATCACAAGAATTTGACTTATCTTGAGTCTGCCAAATGGTTGAATCCGAGACAGGCTCGATGGTCGTTATTTTTCTCCCGTTTTGATTTTGTGGTTTCGTACCTTCCGGGCTCTAAGAATGTGAAGGCTGATGCCCTGTCAAGGAGTTTTGTGCCTGACTCTCCGGGTGTTCCTGAGCCGGCGGGTATTCTCAAAGAGGGGGTAATTTTGTCTGCCATCTCCCCTGATTTGCGGCGGGTGCTGCAAAAATTTCAGGCTGATAGACCTGACCGTTACCCATCGGAGAAACTGTTTGTCCCTGATAGATGGACTAGTAGAGTTATCTCTGAGATTCATTGTTCTTTGTTGGCTGGGCATCCTGGAATCTTTGGTACCAGAGATTTGGTGGCTAGATCCTTCTGGTGGCCGTCTTTGTCACGGGATGTGCGTTCTTTTGTGCAGTCCTGTGGGACTTGTGCTCGTGCCAGTGGGTTGCTTTTGCCCTTGCCGGTCCCGAAGAGGCCCTGGACGCATATTTCTATGGATTTTATTTCAGATCTCCCCGTCTCTCAAAAGATGTCGGTCATTTGGGTGGTTTGTGATTGCTTTTCTAAGATGGTCCATTTGGTACCTTTGTCTAAATTGCCTTCCTCCTCTGATTTGGTGCCATTATTTTTCCAGCATGTGGTTCGTTTTACATGGTATCCCGGAGAACATCGTTTCTGACAGAGGTTCCCAGTTTGTTTCAAGGTTTTGGCGATCCTTTTGTGCTAGGATGGGCATTGATTTGTCTTTTTCCTCGGCTTTCCATCCTCAGACAAATGGCCAAACCGAATGAACTAATCAAACTTTGGAAACATATCTGAGATGCTTTGTTTCTGCTGATCAGGATGATTGGGTGTCCTTTTTGTCGTTGGCTGAGTTCGCCCTTAATAATCGGGCCAGCTCGGCTACTTTGGTTTCGCCGTTTTTCTGCAATTCTGGTTTCCATCCTCGTTTCTCTTCAGGGCAGGTTGAGTCTTCAGACTGTCCTGGTGTAGATACTGTGGTGGATAGGTTGCAGCAGATTTGGACTCATGTGGTGGACAATTTGACATTGTCCCAGGAGAAGGCTCAACGTTTCGCTAACCGCCGGCGCTGTGTGGGTCCCCGACTTCGTGTTGGGGATTTGGTTTGGTTGTCGTCTCGTTATGTTCCTATGAAGGTTTCCTCTCCTAAGTTTAAGCCTCGTTTCATTGGTCCGTATAAGATTTCTGAGGTTATCAATCCTGTGTCATTTCGTTTGGCCCTTCCGCTTCTTTTGCCATCCATAATGTGTTCCATAGGTCGTTATTGCGGAGATACGTGGCGCCTGTGGTTCCATCCGTTGATCCTCCTGCCCCGGTGTTAGTTGAGGGGGGGAGTTGGAGTATGTGGTGGAGAAGATTTTGGATTCTCGTGTTTCGAGACGGAAACTCCAGTACCTGGTCAAGTGGAAGGGTTATGGTCAGGAAGATAATTCCTGGGTTTTTGCCTCTGATGTTCATGCTGCCGATCTGGTTCGTGCCTTTCATTTGGCTCATCCTGGTCGGCCTGGGGGCTCTGGTGAGGGTTCGGTGACCCCTCCTCAAGTTGGGGGGTACTGTTGTGAATTCTGTGGTCAAGCTCCCTCCTGTGGTCATGAATGGTACTTCGGCTGGTTCTGTCCATGGACTTCCTCTGGTGGGTGTTTCTGAGTTTCCTTTCACATGTGACGAGGTTAATTCGTTAGCTGCTGCTCTATTTAACTCCACTTAGATCTTTGCTCCACGCCACCTGTCAATGTTTCAGTATTGGTCTAGTTCACTCCTGGATCGTTCTTGTGACCTGTCTTCCCATCAGAAGCTAAGTTCCAGCTTGTAAATCTTTGGTTTGCTATTTTTCTGTCCAGCTTGCTATTTAATTTGTTGTCTTGCTTGCTGGAAGCTCTGGGACGCAGAGGGAGCGCCTCCGCACCGTGAGTCGGTGCGGAGGGTCTTTTTGCGCCCTCTGCGTGGTCTTTTTGTAGGTTTTTGTGCTGACCGCAAAGTAACCTTTCCTATCCTCGGTCTGTTCAGTAAGTCGGGCCTCACTTTGCTTAATCTATTTCATCTCTGTGTTTGTATTTTCATCTTTACTCACAGTCATTATATGTGGGGGGCTGCCTTTTCCTTTGGGGAATTTCTCTGAGGCAAGGTAGGCTTTGTTTTCCTATCTTCGGGGCTAGCTAGTTTCTTGGGCTGTGCCGAGTTGCATAGTGAGCGTTAGGCGCAATCCACGGCTATTTCTAGTGTGGTTGATAGGTTTAGGGATTGCGGTCAGCAGAGTTCCCACGTCACAGAGCTCGTCCTTTATTATCAGTAACTATCAGGTCATTCCGTGTGCTCTTAACCACCAGGTCCATTATTGTCTTGACCACCAGGTCATAACAGGTCAGATCTCCCGATGTGACTGTACTACACTTGAGATCGTCGTGGGACACTAGGTATTAAGTGGACTATGTTGGACAGGATAACTAGCCAGTTAAGGCTAAGCAAACAGCTGTGAGCTGATATTAATAGTTTGGGAACCTTTGGCTTTTGGCTCCTGCCCAGAATACTAACATCTGCCCTCAGCCGTCGGCTTTCCCTCTGCTGGTTATGAAAATTTATGCTGGAGCCCATGCAATTTTTTTTTTTACATTTTTTGAAAAATAAACAGATACTGCATTTCTCTCCAGGAGTTTCTGGACAACTTTGGTGTAATTGTTTGCTCTTGGGTTTCCGAGAAAGTCCTTGACAAGGTCTGTGAATGATAGTCAAGCATTCTTTTGGATTTGAGAGTTCTGACATTGTCCTGATGAAATGTTCATCTTTGAGCTGCCGAATCTGTGGACTATCAAAGACATCTGCCTTGATTTTTTTTTTCCAAATGACCGACTAGGAAATGACAAAATAAGGTACTTGAAACCGTCTCCTTCAGTTAGCAAAGCTTTAACGAATTGCTTCATGAGACCGAGTTTCATGTGTAGAGGTGGGAATATAATGTTCTTTCTGTCAACAAGTGGCTCATGTAGAATGTTTGGATCACCAGTTTTAGGTTTGAGTTTAGATCTTGGAGGCCAATTAGTCTCCACCCAATGCTTCTCGCGAGCTCTGCTGTCCCACTTGCACAGAAAGCAAGGCTACTTGTGCACGTGCGTTGCTGACCAAGAAGTAACATACCATTTATAGGCATTGCCTGGTCCATATGGATAAATCTGTAGTCACTCTGTGTGACTGCAGACTCCCAAGCACACGCAATGTGTTCTGCGTGGATTTGCCAATCTCTGAGCCAGGACCGGAGGGTATGTATGCGTTATACATACTCCCGGCCACAGCAGGTCCAGTTGGGCAGCCTCGCTTTATACACTTGTATGGAGCGAGGCCACGCCCTTTAGTCGGTTATGCCCACTGGACGGCCGCGTGACTAGTCAATGAGGTTTGGCCGGGAATATGTACACCGTGCGTTTGCTGTGGGGATTCATAAGTCGACTTGGACTGGACAACACCTTCAAGGTCCACACAGATGATCCAATTGTGTTTGTGATATTGCAACAACTCAATTACTCTCTTTATGTGTCTATTCTTCACAAGGAGAAACTGAATAGCCAATTTGAACTTTGCTCAAAAAATTGTCATTGTGGAGGAGGACACACGTTCATTTGAGTTAGTTTGACATTCCTAATTCCTCAATTAAACAATGTATGTTATGGCAATACACAAAGCCACTGTTGTTGGGATTTCAGCTGAATGAGGGACTGAATGTATAGCTGATGGTAGGCTAGCATGCTGTGTGTTATATTTATTTTTCTTGTTATATCTTGAAGTTTTCACTTTACAAAAGTAACAGTATCTGGAATGATCTCCTGGCTCTCGCCAAACCATAGGTATATGGCGTCTTATCACATGTTTCTTCGTCAACATCCGTAAACTCTAGACGCACTTCTTGCACATGTTGTGAGGAGCCCAAGACTTTTCTTGATCACCAAGTTTTACTTTGAATTATGCAAAATAGGCTTACTTGACAAATGTGCTGCAAAAATGTTCAAAATACGGTACTTTCTCAGTGAATGTACACTCTGCAACACACATAATGAAGACACTACTGCACGCACAGTACATGCACACTTAGCTCTGCTGTATACACAGCCCTGCTACATGTGCACACACAGCTCTGATGCATACACACAGCTCTGATGCATACACACACCCACATGCGCACACATGCACATCTGCTGCAGTTACAGGGACGATTTTACACATAGTGTGGCCCTGGGCAAAATTTTAATAAGTGTGGCCCCCAAATGCACAGAAACAATTAGTGTTAATTTATATGGGCTAATTTCATGCCAGAAAGACAATAATAAACTATTTCAGCGTTATTTTATTAGACTGTTTACACATGCCAGAAAGCATTGATGGGCACAGAACACTTGCTAATACGATAGATTTGCCTCATTTTACAATACATGTTTCTGGCAGAACATCCTGTGTTTACACAGGATGATTTTCTGCCAATAATGTTAATGTCAACAAAAGCAATGTAATCATTCGACAAGTTAGGCTACTTTCACACATCAGTTTTTTGCCGTGAGGCAGGATCCGGCAAATTTTTGAAAATATGGATCCGTTGCAAATTGTGAAAAACGTGTGAAATTTTCAAATTGTGAAAATTGAGAAAGCATTTTGCTTGTACACTGGGTGATTGCCAGCCAGGCATGTTCATAGAAATTATTGGGGCCACCTTAGTAAAAAGTCATAATTGCTGACTTTTTATATAGAATAAGTTGATTAGTATTGCCGGCTGCCGTTGGTGCTCCCAACCAGACAGACCTGTAGTAGTAGTGTAGGGTCTGACAGTGGGTGCCCCCTAACGCAATCCCTGGCATTCTACACACTATGTATACGCTTACATCTTTTTAACTTTTTGCAGACATGTAAGCGATCACTTCAACAAGTCAGAACCTGCAGCTTTCGTACACGTGTACGTCGGGCAGTAGACCCGTTGGGCTTATCATAGATTATAACCTAAACTTTACAAGATAATATCTCCGCAACAAAAAGGAGAAACGAAAAAAAAAAGTTCACCTCTGTCAGCACTGTTCCATGATGTGTCCAGTTTAACATGCAAAAACTGGTGAAAGGTCCTCTTCTGATAACAAATTATTTTTTATGCAGGAATTGTTATTGTATACACAGTGATTTTTATGATTTTTTTTAAGGTCTTGAAGAACTGATGACTTCTGAAGAGAAATCTAGGTTGTATGCTGCTATCGGATACAGTGAAACAGCAGTGGACCCCACTCTGCCAAAAACCGTAAGAATAATGGAGTATAATTCTAATGGCTACATAAATTATAATTCGTATCTGACATTGGATCATTAGTATGATGGAAAAGTACATGCAAGATAACATACAGTAGAGATAATATTAGAACCACAGGAATCATAAGAACCAATAGCAAAACTCAAGACTGAATCTAACTCTCAAAAGGGTTAAAAAAAAAAGTGGTGAAGGAGAAATGTGTAGCTATCAAGCAGTTTGTTTGGAGTATCTAATTGCATATGTATATTGTCTTGGCTTTTTACCTGTGAATTGAAAAAATTTAGTTTAAAGGGAATCTGTCACTTACTTTTTTGTATAGAAGCTTATATACGAAAAAGTAGGTGACAGATTCCCTTTAAATAAAGATTAATATGAATAAATATGATCTTTTAGCAGGTTTAATCTCTAGAAAATACTATAGTCGACATGTACAGTGGGGAAAAAAAGTATTTAGTCAACCATCAATTGTGCAAGTTCTCCCCTTTAAAAAGATGAGAGAGGCCTGTAATTGACATCATAGGTAGACCACAACTATGGAAGTCAAAATGAGAAAACAAATCTAGAAAGTCACCTTGTCTGATTTGGCAAGATTTATTTAGCAAATTATGGTGGAAAATAAGTATTTGTTCATTAACACAAGTTCATCTCAATATTTTGTTATATATCCTTTGTTGGCAATGATAGTGGTCAAACATTTTCTGTAAGTCTTCACAAGGTTGGCACACACTGTTCGTGGTATGTTGGCCCATTCCTCCATGCAGCTCTCCTCTAGAGCAGTGATGTTTTGGGCCTGTCGCTGGGCTACACGGACTTTCAACTCCAAAGGTTTTCCATGACCTTCTTATGCTTCTTATGAAGCCACTCCTTCATTGCCCTGGCGGTGTGCTTGGGATCATTATCATGCTGAAAGACCATCCACCTTTCATCTTCAATGCCCTTGGTGATGGAAGGAGGTTTGCATTCAGAATTTCACGATACATGGCCCCAGTCATTCTTTCATGTACACGGATCAGTCGTCCTGGTCCCTTTGCAGAGAAACCGCCCCAAAGCATGATGTTGCCACCCCCATGCTTCACAGTAGGTATGGTGTTCTTTGGATGCAACTCAGCCTTCTGTCTCCTCCATACATGACGAGTTTTGTTTCTACCAAATGGTTCTACTTTGGTTTCATCAGACCATGTGATATTCTCCCAATACTCTTCTGGATAATCCAAATGCTCTCTACCAAACTTCAGATGGGCCCAGACCTGTACTGGCTTAAGCAGGGGGACACGTCTGGCACTGCAGGATCTGAGTCCCCGGCGGCGTAGTGTGTTACTGATGGTAGCCTTTGTTACAGTGGTCCCAGCTCTATGCAGGTCATTTACTAGGTCCCCTCGTGTGGTTCTGGGATTTTTGCTCCCCGTTCTTGTGATCATTTTGACCCCACGGGGTGAGATTTTGGGTGGAGCCCCAGTTCGAGGGAGATTATCAGTGGTCTTGTATGTCTTCCATCTTCTTATTATTACTCCCACAGTTGATTTCATCATACCAAGCTGCTTGCCTATTGCAGATTCAGTCTTCCAAGCCTGGTGCAAGGCTACAATTTTTTTTCTGGTGTCCTTCGACAGCTCTTTGGTCTTCACCATAGTGGAGTTTGGAGTGTGACTGTTAGAGGTTGTGGATAGGTGTCTTTTATACTGATAACAAGTTTAAACAGGTGCCATCACTACAGGTAATTAGCCATCACTACAGGTAATTAGTGGAGGACAGAGGAGCCTCTTAAAGAAGAAGTTACAGGTCTGTGAGAGCCAGAAATCTTGCATGCTGTTAGGTGACCAAATCTTTATTTTCCACGATAATTTGCAAAATAAATCTTGCCAAATCAGACAAGGTGATTCTCTGGATATGTTTTCTCATTTTGACTCATAGTTGGGGTGTACCTATGATGTCAATTACAGGCCTCGCTCATCTTTTTTTTTAAGTGGGAGAACTTGCACACTTGGTGGCTGACTAAATACTTTTTTCCCCACTGAACCTATTACATATCAGAGAATCATTTTACTTAACTTTCCCCTTAAGTGTTATGGTTCAATAACTTTTAAAAACATGGTAGTAATATTATGACCGTTATACAGTGAAAATATTTTATACCTCAGAATCGAGTGTCTATATGGCATCAAGATGTCAAAAATTCTAAAAGCTTCAACAGGTACTCATTAATAAAGTACATCCTTCAAATAAGTGGACACAGATTTAGAAATCTTGATAGCAATCAGTTAGAGAAGCTAGAGAAAATCTCAGGCTAATGAGAACCTTTATGTCAATCGGGCAGCATGAATCAGACACTGGCTGTATAATCTCAGCCAAGTATCTTTGACTATAAAACGCTGTGGAATTTCAGAAAAATTTCTTTAAAAATCGCTGGGGACAGAGTCACATGGGAGACTTAATGGGCAGTCACGTCCCTAACAGCTTCTTGCCGCACACTGCCCTGGATTCATAGGTCTCTCCTTGTGTGCATGTATTGGGGGAAATCTGTCAGTACAGATAAGTGGGTGAGTAGAAGCTTTTATAGTATGTTTCAGACTTACACCTACAGTTGTGTGAAAAAGTGTTTTACCCCTTCCTGATTTCCTATTTTGCATCTTTGTCACACTTAAGGGTATGTTCACACTATGCGGTTTTTACTGCGGAACCGCCGCGATTTTGCCGCTGCAGGTCCGCAGCTGTTTTCCATGCAGGGTACAGAACAATGTTACCCTATGGAAAACAAAAACCGCAGTGCACATGATGCGGAAAATCCCGAAAAAAAACCGCGCTGAATTGCTGCGGAAAAAAAGGACCATGTCACTTCTTTGTGCAGAATCGCAGCGATTCTGCACCCATAGAAATGCATTGATCCGCTTACTTCCCGCATGGGGCTGTGCACACCATGCGGGAAGTAAGCGGATAATGTTCGGGTTATACCCGGGGTGGAGGAGAGGAGACTCTCCTCCAGGCCCCGGGAACCATACTTGTGGTTAAAAAAAAAAAGAATTAAAATAAAAAATAAGCTATACTCGCCTCTTAAGTCTCAGCGCTGTACGCGGCCGTCCGGTCTCAGGTTTGCTATGCGACCAGGACCTTCGGTGACGTCGCGGTCACATGACCGTGACGTCACGAAGGTCCTGGTCGCACAGCATCTTTGGAACCGGACCGCCGCCTGCAGCGCCGAGGAGATCGGGACATCAGAGGGCAAGTATATAATTATTTTATTATTTTTAACACTACTATTGATGCTGCATATTGCTGCATATGCAGCATCAATAGTAGGGGTAAAATCCCGCAGCGGAACCCGCAGGACAGACCGCGATAAATCTGCAGGGATAACCGCAGTGGGTTTGCCCTGCAGATTTATCAAATCCGCTGCGGGAGAACCCGCAGGACAGGACGCAACGTGTGAATGTGGCCTAAATGTTTCAGATCATCAAACAAATTTAAATATTAGACAAAGATAAAACGGGTAATCACAAAATGCAATTTAAATGAAGGTCTTTATTAAGGGAAAAAGAAATCCAAACCTGTGTGAAAAAGTGATTTCCCCTAAACCTATTACATTTTTGGGCTACCCTTAGCAGCAACAATTGCAATCACAGTATTTGTGATAACTGGCAGTGAGTCTTTTACTATGCTATGGAGGAATGTTGGCCCACTCATCTTTGCAGAATTTTTGTAATTCAGCCACATTGGAGTGTTTCTGAGCTTGATCCGCCTTTTTAAGGTCATGCCACAGCATCTCAATCAGATTAAGGTCAGGACTTTGACTAGATGGACTTGCTAGTGTGTTTTTGATCATTGTCCTGTGTTTCAGCTTGAGGTCATGACGGTCATGGCCTGTTTGGTAGTTGTTCGTCTATGCTCCAGGGGTTAATGCTGGTAGCCTCTCTTTGGCTATGGGAGGGCTTTTTATAGCCTCTGTTAGGCCTCACTCCTTGTCAGTTATGCTTCTGCCCTCGGCTGAGTTAGTTGACCCCTGTGTGCCTGTGCTCCTTGTGCCTATTCTTGTTTTTCATCTCTTGGTTCTGACCCGGTCTGTCCCACCGTTGTGTATTTGACTACTGATTTGGTACGGTCTGCTTGCTTGCCTGGTTCTTGACTCCTGCGTGGTTTGTGACTATCCGTTCTGTCTGTCTCTTTGGTACCGTTATTGCCCCTCTTGGTTTTCTGACTTTTTTGGCTTGGCCCTGACTATTCTTCTGCTTCTGGTGCTCGTACCCAGCTGCCCCCTACTCTCTTTACCTCCCTGCGGTCCGGCCGGTCCCCGCCATATCCCGCCATCTCCTCCAGGTGTCCTGTATTTGGCTCCGGCCTGGTCCCCCCTTCCCCCTGCAGTCACGTGACCGCAGGTGCTCCTCACCGGAGCCGTCTCGTCTCTCCCCCCGGACGCTGCGAGCCCCGCTTGCCCGCACTTCACAAGATACGTACTGACCAGTGGGTATCCGTTGCACGGTTCCTGACAACGAACAGATGACTGGACATTCTCATTCAGGACTTTTTGGTAGACAGCAGAATTCATGGTTCCATTTACCACAGCAAGTCTTCCAGTCCTGAAGCAGCAAAACAGCCCAAGACCATCGCATTGTCACCACCATATTTTAATGTTGGTAATTATGATGTTCCTTTTCTGAAATGCTGTGTTACTTCTACACCATATGTATTGGGACTTACACCTTCCAAAAAGTTCAACTTTTGTCTTGTCAGTCCACAGAGTATTCTCTCAAAAGTCTTGAGGATCATCATGTTTCTGGCAAAACTAAGACGAGCCTTTATGTTCTTATTGCTCAGCAATGGTTTTCGTCTTGGAACGCTGCCATGCTGGTCATTTTTACCTAGTCTTTCTTATGTTGGAGTCATGATCACTGATATTAACTGAGGTAAGGGGGGCCAAGAGATCTTTGGATGTTGTTGTGGGATCTTTTATGATCTCTTGGATGAGACATCGGTGCCCTCTTTTGTGTGCTGGCCTTTCCTGGGAAGGTTCATCACTTTTCCATATTTTTGCCGTTTTTGGATAATGGTTCTCACTGTGGTCCGCTGGAGTCCCAAAGCTTTAGAAATGGCTTTATAATCATTTCCAGACTGTTAGATCTCAATTACTTTGTTTCTCATTTTTTTTCTAGAATTTCTTTGGATTGCAGCATGATGCTTAGCTTTTGAAAATCTTTTGGTCTACTTCACTTTGTCAGACAGGTCCTAATAAGTGATTTCTTGATGGAGAACAGTTGTGGCAGTAATCAGGCTTGCGTGTGGCTAGGGAATTTGAGCTCTGCTTCCCAAATATGTGATAATCCACAGTTAATTTAGGTTTTAAGGGGGATGGGGCAATCACCTTTTCACAAAAGGCCCTGTAGGTTTGGATTTCTTTTTCTCTTAATAATAAAGACCTTCATTTGAAAACTGCATTTTGTGTTTACTTGTGTTATCTTTGTCTAATATTTTAATTTGTTATTTGATCTGAAACATTTAAGTGTGACCAATAAGCAAAAGAATAGGAAGTTAGGAAGGGCCAAACACTTTTTCACTCAACTGTATACGGCTGAGATTATGCATTTGGTGTCTGATGCATACTGCCCGTGGTCCGGTCAACTTGCATCAGCTGTCTGGTTCCCTTCTAGGAAGAGAAATAAAGAGATGGGGAGAATGAGAGAGGGAAGTGGAGGAGAGGACAAAAAAGTGAAGTGGTCAAACTTTTTATAAGGATTTAGTAAAGGGCTATTCCATTTATCAACCATGACGAAAAGGCAAAATATCTGATCTTTGACTATGGAAGCCAAGTGGCATCATCCAGTTTGTCACTCTACATGCATTATTATATTTAGCACCTCTACCCATCACAATCCGATAGGGAATGATGAATATATCAACCTTCAGAGTCCTTTTTAATCTTGGAAATGGTCCTGGTGAGCATGGAAATTAGGGCTATTTCAACCATCTTGTGGAGATCACCGTGGTATGGTATGCTATACCGTGCAAGAGATTACAAGCAACTCCACCAAATATGCAACTTTGAGCCAGGGACAGAGACACACCTTCAGCGCCAGTGTGAAATCGAAGGAAAATTTTTTTCTTTTCAATTTTACAGGAGTCCCGTAGCACTGTAAAATGATTTTGCAGTTTATTTCTGTAGCCTACAGGAAACTGATATTTTGTGTTATTTTTTTTAGAGGATCCAAAGAGTTGGAGTTAAGCTGAGATCATTTTTGTTTGACCCTGCATTAACCAGAATATTCCCTGGGCTTGATTTGGGTTTGTTATCCTCTCCATTTCCAAGCTGGAACGTCAATGATGAAGTACATCTAGTGTGAAACTAGATATGGTAGCTTTATGGTGAATATATAATCTGGGAGACTGGTGCCTCCACTCAATTTATAATGTATTAGCAGGGAATATTTCAGACATGATCTACTAATCTTCCAAATGACATATCTGCCTAGCATCATTTTTTAAAGTGTCATTTGGGCAGGACAGAGGGAAACGTCTTGAATTTATTTATATCTGATTCGAGAGAGTAAAAGAGGTTTGTAGTTAAGATTAAATATTTCTTTGGGGTCTGCTAGGATTTGAATCCCAAGGTATTTCTCCATTAAAGGGTCTTGCAGTTTCGGAAAACACTTCTCCACTGGTAACAGTTCTTAAAAAAAAAAAATTGCACTTTACTCAACCTCCCCACGGCTCTACTTGTTTTTGTCTTGTCTGCAGCGCTGATATCTCGCTGACAGCTCTGCATCCAATTACTGAGCTCAGCGACTCTGAGCGTTTTGTGCCGTCAACTCTGAGCTCCATTATTGGCTGCAGCACTGTCAACATGATTCTGCATTCAATAACCGACACCACAAGCAGCAGTAACAACTCAATGTTGGACCCAGGAAGGGTGAGTAAGGCAAATTTTGTCTTTACTAACAAACTACAGCCAGGAGAGGGTTTTCTGGAACTGTGAAACCTCTTTACAATTTAGGTGTGAATATACTCTACATATGTTTTGTTTGCTTTATTGCCGCAATGTTTGTAATTATATGCGCACCCACCTGTACAGCATCATTATTGTGGTGGTGTTTACTTTTGTAGTATGAATCTATGATTGTATGCGTCAAACTGCTCAGCATGTCCATTCAGTTACAAGAGGAAAGAGGAAAATCTGAGCTGATAAATTTTGCCATAACAGATTTGAGCACAGTCTTAAAACAGCGACCTGGTGCACAAGCAGTTAGGTGAGTAGTGCAACTCGTTTCTTTATGTATTGTCAGTTTCCATTTCTTTTCATGGCAACCCTCCAGGAGAAAGACTCTGACTCGTTGTTCCCCTTTTCACCATTTTGTGACTTATTATTATTAAGTGTTAATAGGCAGTCTGCTACTTTTAATAACTGTGCAGTCTACACAGGAATGTGAAAAACCTCACAGTGCTTTTGATAAGCAATCTCATGAACTTATTTGGGCACTGCCTGAAGGCCTCTATTATTATTATTATTATTATTATTATTATTATTTATTATTATTATAGCGCCATTTATTCCATGGTGCTTTACATGTGAGGAGGGGTATACATAATAAAAACAGGTACAATAATCTTGAACATTAAAAGTCACAACTGGTACAGGAGGAGAGAGGACCCTCACAATCTACAAGGGATGGGTGAGGATACAGTAGGTGAGGATAGAGCTGGTCGTGCCTCCATGCACATTTCCATCGTTCAGCTGACGGCTATCTCCCCCTGACTTCCCCGTGCACTGAAGCGCTTTTCCTGGCTGAGAGCTCCTGTGTTCTTTGTGAGCCTCTGCTATACTTTTCTGCTGCTGGCTTATCTCCAAGGAGAATAAGGGTACCGTCACACTATACGATTTACCTACGATCACGACCAGCGATATGACCTGGCCGTGATCGTAGTTAAATCGTAGTGTGGTCGCTGGGGAGCTGTCACACAGACAGCTCTCCAGCGACCAACGATGCCGAGGTCCCTGGGTAACCAGGGTAAACATCGGGTAACTAAGCGCAGGACCGCGCTTAGTAACCCGATGTTTATCCTGGTTACAAGCGTAAAACTAAAAAAAACAAACAGCACATACTTACATTCCGGTGTCTGTCCCTTGCCGTCTGCTTCCCGCACTCACTGACTGCCGGCCGTAAAGTGAAAGTGAAAGCACAGCCGCTGTGCTCTGCTTTCACTTTACGGCCGGCAGTCACAGTGCGGGAAGCAGACGGCAAGGGACCTGACGGACACCAGAATGTAAGTATGTGCTGTTTGTTTTTTTTTAGTTTTACGCTTGTAACCAGGGTAAACATCGGGTTTCTAAGCGCGGCCCTGCACTTAGTAACCCGATGTTTACCCTGGTTACAAGCGAACGCATCGCTGGATCGCATCGCTAGATCGGTGTCACACACACCGATCTAGCGATGACAGCGGGAGATCCAGCGATGAAAGAAAGTTCTAAACGATCTGCTACGACGTACGATTCTCAGCAGGATCCCTGATCGCTGCTGCGTGTCAGACACAGCGATATCGTAACGATATCGCTGGAACGTCACGAATCGTACCGTCGTAGCGATCGAAATGGTATAGTGTGACGGTACCCTTAAGGTATTGGTCATTGAAATTCAACAGCTGTTGGGGAAGAGTCAGGAGGCCATCATACACATTTGACTATCATTCGATCCCCCAATATTGTCCCTTTTAATCTAATGTGTATGGGGGTCTTAACAGCACTTGATGAAATTTTTCATTAGGGAATTAGCAGTGAATGTAGTTTAGAAATAAACACTCTCTATTTTTCTGTACAGATTTGAAGCACAGGTTGGCACATTTGAAATAACAGGCATACCACATGGATACGACATACCATGTCTACTGTCTTCACGAAATGTTGTGGTAGACAATACCATTTCACTGTTGAGTCTCATGTTTGAAACCAATCCAATTGATGAAAGTGCTGACCAAAGACTAATAGTGGATTCTCAGCCTCTGGAAATGATATATGATGCTGTAAGTATTGTGTTATTGCTAAATTTGTGTGAAATTACCCGCTATCTCCTATAATTCTGGCTCACATTCAAGTGTACATTGCTTCAAAATTCTATTTCTGTGTGTTGGGAAATTACTTTTCTTTTTGCATCTTAAATTCAGGGATGGGGAAACCCCGGCTCACTGGCTGTCTACAGCCCGGGATGTCATTTCTCCCGGTCCCTGGGTAGAATCCCAGGGACTTCAGTGCTTGAGCCGCCTTCCTTGAGTATGCTTATGAAGCATCCACTGCGGCTCACGCAACAATTTATTACTCCCTAATGCTGGCCAGTGTTGTATCCTATGTGATTTATATACCATAATCTGTGTCTCTTTTGTGATGTATATACAGCGGTCTCTGTGTCTCCTAGGTGATGTATATACAGCAGTCTCAGTATATTCTATGTGACTTATATGCACTAGTTCCAGTGTCTCCTATGTGATCTATATACATTTGCCTCCCAGTGTCTCTCATGTGATGAATATACAGCAGTCTCGGTGGTTCCAAGGTGATGCATATATAGCAGCCCCTGTGTCTCCTATGTGATGTATATACACCAGTCCCAGTGTCTCCTTTGTGATGTACAGTACAGACCAAAAGTTTGGACACACCTTCTGATTTAAAGATTTTTCTGTATTTTCATTGACCTGGTCTCTAATCTGAGCTGCTGTTAACCTGCGATTTCTGAAGCTGGTGACTCGGATAA
Organism: Ranitomeya imitator; assembly: GCF_032444005.1. Taxonomy (NCBI): domain Eukaryota; kingdom Metazoa; phylum Chordata; class Amphibia; order Anura; family Dendrobatidae; genus Ranitomeya; species Ranitomeya imitator. The sequence continues at coordinate 417,857,113 of NC_091282.1, read as the reverse complement.
ACTTATCCTCAGAAGCAGAGGTGACTCTTGGTCTTCCTTTCCTGGGGCGGTCCTCATGTGAGCCAGTTTCTTTGTAGTGCTTGATGGTTTTTACCACTGCACTTGGGGACACTTTCAAAGTTTGCCCAATTTTTCGGACTGACTGACATTCATTTCTTAAAGTAATGGTGACCACTCGTTTTTCTTTACTAAGCTGTTTTTTTCTTGCCATAATACAAATTCTAACAGTTTATTCAGTAGGACTATCAGCTGTGTATCCACCAGACTTCTGCACAACACAACTGATGGTCCCAACCCCATTTATGAGACAAGAAATCCCACTTGTTAAACCTGACAGGGCACACATGTGAAGTGAAAACCATTCCCGGTGACTACCTCTTGAAGCTCATCAAGAGAATGCCAAGAGTGTGCAAAGCAGTCATCAATGCAAAAGGTGGCTACTTTGAAGAACCTAGAATATAAGACATAATTTCAGTTTCACACTTTTTTGTCAAGTCTATAATTCCACATGTGTTAATTCATAGTTTTGATGCCTTCAGTGTGAATGTATAATTTTCATAGTCATGAAAATACAGAAAAATCTTTAAATGAGAAGGTGTGTCCAAACTTTTGGTCTGTACTGTAGATACATCAGCCTCAGGGTCTCCTTATATGATGCACTGTATATACAGCAATCTCAATATCTACCATGTGATATTTATATAAGTCTCAGTGTATCCTATGTGTTGTATATACAGCAGTATTTGTCTCTTACATGATATATATATACAACAGTCTTGGTGTCTCCTACATTGTGTGTATACAACAGTCTTGGTGTCTTCTATAAGATGAATATACAGCAGTCTTGGTGTCTCCTATATGGTCCTCCCACTGCTGGAGTTCTATAAACATCACATGAGCAGTGATGAATTTTCCACCTTGAAGACACGTGCAGTTATATGTAATATGCATCTGTGTTAGAAACCACTTACTGCTGCAATCAGGTCTTCACAAAACTTATCATTGCCATGAGGCAGTTTACACTCCAGAACCACCAACGTAAAGCGGGGAAAGTAGTTGCAAGTAGCAATATCATCAATACCACCTAACAACACACGTCTCACAGATCCAGCCATTACATTAGGAGTGAGTTAATGAAATGTTTGACCAAATATAAAAGGATAATTTTTAATTTGATAATTTTGTGCAACCTACAAATGATGGTATAAATATTCAAATAACCCTTGTCAGAAGAAAAGTTCTTCACCCCTGATGTCACGACTCTGTTGTCAGATATCCTGGGGCTCCTTCCCTCTCCCTAGCGCTAGGGTCACCCTAGCTATCCCTTCTCCCTGGATTACTTTTCATGGTGAAGACGTCAGGGCCATGTACCTTTCTGAGCTCCTGAATCTGCCCTTACTTTGTTTTTTTCCCCACCAAGGGTAGTGGGGAATAGTAGTGTATGAAAATATACAAGTCAGACTAACAAGGGAATACGTACAATACCAATCACACTAATATGCACTCACAAACCGCAGAGTGGTACACCGGAAAGTGAAGGAACGAAAAAAAACAAATAGGAGAGAATGAGGAAATACACACAACTGAATAACCAAGCAGCAGTCTTTGGATAAACACTCCAAACGCCACCTCAAACAACCAACTACTCCAGCGCCAGGCAGCATGAAACTAACGCTGGCAACCCTGGTAGCTAGAGACGAGTATATACAGGAGAGGGGAGAGGCCAACACTGAACAGCTGAGACCATCAACGCTGGAAAGCACTAGAAGCTGTCAACTGAACAGTTAAACCCATGCACTGCTAGCACAAACCCGAACCGTTTGATAAGATGGTGCGGTGCTTCTAATCTGCAGGAGTATGTGGAATCAGACACCACGGTCTTCTGCCTCCTCTCACAGTAAACCTTTGACACCTGGTTTAGAAGATACACAAATAAGTTGTGACATCCAAGTCACCAGGAAATTCTTATGCTTTATATTAAATGAATCAGGTTTATTCTAAAAGATAGAAAAAAGAATATTCATAGCCTTAGGTCATGATGTGATTACACCTGAAGCTGTGTGAATAGTCACTTGGTTCACAGCACTTGGTTCACAGCATAACCAGCAATTCTCTAAACTACTGTAATCTTCTTATCCACTTTGCAAATAATCTGATATTAGGATGAAAAAAATATAAATTTATGACCTGAAAAAACCTGTCATCAGAGAAAGATTACACTTATATCCTAGCTGTAAAAAGTTGGAAACTTTGTGAAAACAAAGATTTTTATTGTTTTTATTTATTACTTTTTTGTGCTGTTTTTTTGTTAGAAAACTATCAACAGTTTAGTGGATTTTTTCCGACCACCTAAAGAGGTCCACCTTGAGCAACTTACTTCGGCCACTTTGAATAAGCTGGAAGAGTTTCGAGATAAAACCTCAACAGGTAATCCAGGCTGTTTATCCTTGTTTTACTCATTGATTGGTAATTATAGATGTTGTGTTTTTTGTAGGTGATTCTTTTTTTCTTTGACCACTCTTTTGTGTTGTTAGTACTGTCTCTTTCAACAAGTTTAACCATATTAATCATCTATTTCAAGTAAGTGTTTCAAAAATGCGATCGTAGAATTGACAGTTTATTAAACTTTCTGATAAAAAAGACCAAGGCTATTTGCACACGATATCTTTAAGAAGCAAGTGCAGCAGGCAAGGTTTTCGTAGGCTAAGCCACTCCAGGGGCTTCACTAGTGGTTTGGCCGTCTTGTTTGCAGTGGCTCTGACAACGGGTTTTATTTCTGATATTTAAGCAATAACTACCCCAAAAACTAGAAGTTTCTGCTTAGAAAAGTCTGCAAAAAGACTTCGTGTGTGAATAGACTTTGAGTGAAAGTTCTAAAAGCTGCAACCAAGTCTTATCTTGTTCTTGTCTCCTGCTATGCACCTGTTGGACCCTTTTATTTTGCTACTGTAGCTTTATGAGCATGTGTTATGTTTGTATCATAAGTAGTATTTTTAGTTTAGTGGTTTTAAGGTAAATATAACTTCCTACCTAAAATATATGAATTATTTGGCTAATGGCGGGGTACTTTGCTGAAAGCCAGTTAATTTATGTGCTGACTCGTGATACTGCGTTCCCTTTCACAGTTGCATCTGCAGGGTCAAGCTTTCAACCTGTATTGAGATCAATTGAGCACTGTTTCCGACTGCAGTAGTAGTTGTAGGCATTCGATTCATAGAAAAACAGCCGCACACAAATATTTGGAGTTTTTTCAAATGCAAAGAAGGAGAGTAGTTTATTGAATTCACCACAGAAGTATAGTAGCGTAGAGGTAACGTTTCGGCCCCAAGGCGGGCCTTTGTCAAACCTCACTTGTTGTAGAGAAAGGTATGGTAAAGAAGGACCCCGCAGAGACGGGACAGACAATTGAGATAAGCAGGCTCCAACAGGAGAGAACACTGGACGATGCGTGGAATGCTTGGAGGCTAAAGCAAGAAAAGTGATCCAAGTCAGGGCTGCGGGTCCGGGTTGTAGGGGTAGTTGTAGGCATTGTCAGACTGGGTTGGCAAAGACACACCTGTAACATTGATTCTTGGGGCATAATGCTCAGTTACATGCAAAAATAACCTGACACTAGTATGCAAATAATTTACTTTTGCTTCAATGTAATATTAACTTAGCTAGATTGTTCAATGAATGACAAGATTATTCCTCTGCAAATTGTGAATCAAGTGTAATAGCATTACTCATTGGCAGTCCTTCACAGGGGCCTTCCGGAGGATTCTCCTGTGGGCCAGTCCGAGGCTGGCAGTAGGAGACGTAGAACTGCCATATGCTAAGTGTGGTTAGAAGCATGCAGAGAGAGCATGCATATCTATGTGTATCTTGGTCTTATGGGCTTTTACCATTAGTAATAGTATTGCAAAGTCATTTTTACGCACAGTTTTTTTCTTATATCTATATCTGTCTTAATTTGTAGGTCTACTATATGTTATAGAGACTCAAAAGTTTCTCGATTTAAAAATACACCTAATGGCTTCATACATCATTGTTCCCCAAAATGGCTTTTATGATTTAGCCTCAAACCTGCTTATTTTAGACCTTGGTAGTCTGAAGGTAAGTCTTTACAGCTTGATGTGCATCTATTTTAGTGCTTTATGTACTCTGTGTATGATGAAGCATGAATTGACCTTCAAGAAATGCTATTCACTAAACAATCTGGTGCAGATTTAATAAAACTGTCTAATTTTTAGACATTGTGAACTTTCACAGTCCTAAGATTTATCACAGCTCCTGTTGCTGGATGATACATTTGGTGCTGCTTTAGACTGTCCGGTCTAAGTTTGAGCCACCTATTAGTTGACCTACTTTGTTCCATAAATGTTTGCCAATTCAAGCCACGTCCCTTCACTGCTAAGCCCAACTATTTTTTTAACAAGGAAGAAAAAGAGTCTAAAACACGTAAATGGTGCAAGGCACATAAGATAGTTTTATGTTGTGAATTGTGCCAAAACTATGGTGCATCTAGCTTAATAAATCTCCTTTTTCATGTGCAATGATAGCTAGACTAATAGTAAAATATGGAACTTTGGTTCTAATTCAGGGTTATTAATGAATCAGAAAAGTGGAATATGCCATTCTGTAGAGAAGTATGGGATGAGGGAAGTTTTCGAAGGCAGCATAAATATTAATATTTATTCAATGCAGTGACAAAACGTGAAAAACAAATCAGGATAGCACAGGGATTTTTGCAAGGTATTTACAGTAACTACATTTTTTGAGCAAAATACAGATCCTCTTAAAAGGGGTTGTTCGACGACCAAAATAAATTTTAATTAATTGAATAATAATCCATAATATTGCAATAATATAATATCCTGTACAATATCCTGCGCTGAGATAATCTTATAAATGCGCTCCTGGGGAGGAAGCATTGATCATGTATGATAATTGAGCATGCAGCTGTTTTTTTGTGAGGAAACACATTTCCCTTTCTGTCTGTTTTATCACAGCAGTGAGTGTTTCTGTAGCATCACCAGTCCTGTGATCTCATCATACATCAAGTCAGTGACATATCAGCTCTGTGGCCACTGATGCGCCTACTTCACTGACTTGATTTATGATGAGGTCAGAGGACTCCTTTTACAAAACAGGCAGGGATATGTGTTAACTGAGAAAGTAGCAGCTGCAAGTTCCCTGATGTTTTGTCTGTATACTCACTTATCATAAGTGAATTATCCTTCCCCCTCGTGCTAGAAGGTGAGGTATATGCCATCCATAATCTGGAGCTACTCTGCTTGGCGGATACAGCAAACAACAGTATTTAATATGGGCACATTTATGATAAGATTATCTCAGTACTGGAACATTTTTTGTAACACATACAATTGTAGAACTTATCATTCCAAGATCTATTGATCAAAATGTACTTTGTTCATGAGATAACAATTTTAAGCACTTCTGATGTTCTTCTAAGTGCTTTTATAATGAATAAAGATTATTGGAATGTAAAAAAAAAATATTTTTATATGTGCCTATTTTTTGCTGTTGTATATTTGATCCCCTGTTGATACAGATTAGATATGTTATTTGTAATCTTAAAAAAAGTGGTGTTTTTATTTCATATTTTTGCAAATGTTGAAGATGTAACGAAAAGTGCTTTAAGTATACTTTTATCTTTAAGATGACCAGTAAGAGCCGCTCCAACCTTCCTCAGCTGAAAGTAGGGCAAGACAGCATTGAAGACATTATGTCAAGAGCCTATGAGAGTTTTGATATACAGCTTAGCAGCATGCAGCTGCTGTACAGCAGACATCGTGAGTCATATGATTTTGGTGCTTCTATTTTACCCATTGTTAGTTATATTAAGGAGCCACTTTATTTACTTAATTATATTTTATATTCATTGCTTCTTCTAGATGAGAAATGGAAAGAGGCTCGCACACAAAAGCATTCTGCTCAGCATATCCTTGAGCCAATGGATCTCAGAGTGGACTTCAGCCGTGCCATGGTGGTTACAGAGGCCAGGATGCCCAAGTAAGCATACGAATTATTTTTATTTATTACAACCTGTCCACTAGCTTAAATGCCTATGGAACACTTAATATAAGCTATCGTAAATATTAACTTTGCTTCATCTTTACCTATTTCTTTTTATAGTATTTTGGTATAGCTTTGATGTAGTACAACAGACTCAAATGTAGTTGTTACTTGATAGATCTATTGTGGCTCACTTCATCTGATGCTATCAAATGCTAATTTTATGATTATTCTGAGGGCAGCATGGTGGCTCATTGGTTAGCACGACATCTGCAAACTCCAAAGAACTATTGATAGGGAATTTAGATTGTGAGCCCCAATGGGGACAGTAATGATAATGTCTGTAAAGCGCGATGTTATATGATGAACAAGAAATAAAAAACATATTGAGCCCACATCATTTCCTCCACGACAGCTGATTTAATCAGCCATCATGTGCCTCGAACAGCCGTGGATGGAGCGACGCTCCACCCCCAGCTGTTAACCCCTTAACGACCGCTGATACGCCTTTTAACAGCAGCAGTTAAGGTGCCTTATTCATCAGCGCTGCTTTTTATCAGCTCTGAGAAATAAGTGTATAGCGCCCCCAAGCGTTAGAAAATCTCAGAGGTCTCAGCAAACAAGGGTAGCTGAGACCCTGGAGAACATGATTCGGGTCGGTTTATACCATCCACAGTCACGTGAACTGTTATGATCCGGTGACCTTGGAGCAGCATGAAAACTTTCACTGGAGTAGGTGGTAACTATACTGACCGCAAATCCTGATCTTAACACCACAACTAGAAGTAGCCGTGGGGTGTACCTAACAAGCCCTAGACACCTCGTCACAGCCCGAGGACTAAATACCCCTGAAGATGGAAATAGGAATTCTACCTTGCCTCAGAGCAGAACCCCAAAGGATAGGCAGCCCCCCCACAAATATTGGCTGTGAGTAGTAGAGGAAAGACACACAGTCAGAAAACAGGGTTTAGCACAAGAGGACACTCTAGCTAAAATAGGAAAGGATAGGACAGAGTTCTGTGCGGTCAGTATTAAAACCCTTCCAAAAATATCCACAGCAGATTATACAAAAAATTCCTCCATCTAACTAAAGACGTGGAACGTATATCTGCAACTCCAGAGACTCCTACACACAGAGCAGGAATACAATAAAAAAAAACAAGCACACAGCTTGTGTGCCATAGAAAAAGAAACACACACTTATCTTTGCTGAATTGGCAGCTAAGCAGGAGAAGCCAGACAGAGGTCCAACACTTCCCAAGAAACATTGACAACTGTCAAGGACTAATGAGTCCTGCAAACCTAAATACCCCAGTCAGAACTGCAATCGGCAGATACACCTGTCCAGGACTGCCGCCCAGGGACAACTGCATTACCACCTACAACCACCGGAGGGAGCCCAAAAGCAGAATTCACAACAGTGAACGCCGTTATTCACCGAATAACAGCGATTTAAAAAAAGGTCCTTTGTTTACATTAATTTCTCTCTCCTCTGATATGATCTGGCATATCAGAGGAGAGCTAAATGTGGTCCCCCGAACCTTCCCGGTACCTCCGCTGTTAGGGTTGGTGTTTGGGTTGGAGTTAGAGCTGTGGTTAGGGTTGGGCTAGGGTTGTGTTGGGGTTACGGATGGGGTTAGAGTTGTGTTAGGGTTGGGCGTTAGGTTTGTGGTTAAGGTTGTGGTTAAGGTTGTGGTTAGGGTTGGGATTAGGGTTAAGGGTGTGTTGGGGTTAGGGCTGTGTTAGGGTTGGAGTTGGAATTGATGGGTTTCTACTAGTGTTGAGCGATACCTTCCGATATCGGAAAGTATCGGTATCGGATTGGATCGGCCGATATTCAAAAAATATCGGATATCGCCGATACCGATACCCGATCCCAATGCAAGTCAATGGGACCAAAATATCGGAATTAAAATAAACCCTTTCTTTCCTTGTAGGTTCATTCTACATGATGGAAAACAACTAAGAATAATGCAGGATGTATTTGGGGAGGTGGCGGAGACATTAAAGGCATAAAGGTTTAGCCCAATCAAATAGAATAGCATGATTTTTTTTTTTTTTAAAGACGTTCGGAGTGACAAAGATATTGACTATGTAAATTTTTTTTTATTTTGTCAGATATTGATGTTTCACTATTCCACGCCCTTCCCCTTCTTTTTTTTTCCTTTTCCCACACTTTCATCTTCATCAAAATCAGCATCTTTGACATCAACCTCTTCTTCACCTTATTCATCTTCTTCTTCATCTTCTACCTATTTTTTTTTTTATTACATTCTTCATATTCATTTTATTCAACTGTTATTATTCTTCCTATTCTACGTCTTCATCATATTCTCATTTGTGACAGGCATTCCTGTAATTATCTATAAAAGTTTGAAGATTACACCTTCCGTTCTGCCTGTCACAAAAGTTACATTTGTCCGCGTTCAGTTTGGCCTGCAGCATCAGGTTTTATCGAGGGGCACCACGAGGAGGAACGGACTCACCCCCATACACTGCTTAGTCTTCTTCTGCATATAATTTAGATAATATCTTTTGCTCTGATATTAAGTGTTATGCTTAATGTTCTTCTGCTCTTTGTTCTGCAGCCTCTTGTTCTTCTGCTTCTCGGTCTTCCATGTCGTCGTCTCTAGGGTCGTCGTCTCCAGGGTCGTCGTCTCCGCCGTCGTCGTCGTCATCGGGGTGGTCTTCAGGGTCGTCATCTCCAGGGTCGTCGTCATCTCACTGGTTGTCGTCTCTGGTGTCGTCGTCATCTTAGGGGTGGTCTTCCGGGTCGTCGACTTTAGGGTCTTCAACTTGGAAATGTAGCAGAAGGTACAAGAAGACTGAGAAAATGCCAAGAACCAGCTGATGGAACTGGAACTCGGATGGCTACCCGAAGGTTCAAGAGCCTATGGAACTACCGAGGACCAGCTGACGTTACTGGAACCCGGTTACTAAGCAGGAGGTACCCGTGCTAAAAAGCACTACCAAGGACCGCCTGACGTTGGCGGAACTCGGATACCCAGAAGGAGGCACCTAAGCCAAAGGCTCTGCCCGGAACCAGCTGACGTTACTGGAACCAGCATGGGGAGCACAAGGTACAAGAGCAAAAGACACTGCCGAGAACCAGCTGACGGTACTGGAACCCGGATGGGTAGCCGAAGGTCCAAGAGCCAATGGAACTACCGAGGACCAGCGGACGTTACTGGAACCAGGATGTGGACCAGAAGGTCCACAGGAGAGGAGAGAACAGCTAGGCCGCGAGGCAGCCGCAGTTACCGAACCCCAACAGTCCTACAGGGGGAGCTTAGCCTACTGGCACTACAGAACCAGCCTTGACTGCCAATTCACGCAGCCCACATAGGAAGCTCCTAAACTGGAGGCACCCTGGAGTTGGCTAACCCGACCGCAACACGACGGGGCAACGCATAGTTGTCTCAGTGAGTTTGACAGTACCCGGAAACAGATGACGGTGCTGGAACCAGGCTGGGCACGAGGGAGTACCCGTGACAAAAACACTGCCGAGAACCAGCTGGCGGTGCTGGAACCCGGATGCGTTGCCCCAGTGTGCAAGAGCCAATGGCACCGAGGACCAGCTGACGGTGCTGGAACCCAGTTACTAAGCTGTAGGTGCCCGCGCTTAAAAGCACTACCAAGGACCGCCTGGCGTTGGCGGAACTCGGATACCCAGGAGGAGGCACCTAAGCCAAAGGCTCTGCCCGGAACCAGCTGACGGTGCTGGAACCAGGATGTGGACCAGAAGGTCCACAGGAGAGGAGAGAACAGCTAGGCCGCGAGGCAACCGCAGTTACCGAACCCCAACAGTCCTACAGGGGGAGCTTGGCCTACTGGCACTACAGAACCAGCCTTGACTGCCAATTCACTCAGCCCACATAGGAAGCTCCTAAACTGGAGGCACCCTGGAGTTGGCTAACCCGACCGCAACACGACGGGGCAACGCATAGGTGTCTCAGTGAGCTTGACAGTACCCGGAAACAGCTGACGGTGCTGGAGCCAGGCTGGGCACGAGGGAGTACCCGTGACAAAAACACTGCCGAGAACCAGCTGGCGGTGCTGGAACCCGGATGCATTGCCCCAGTGTGCAAGAGCCAATGGCACCGAGGACCAGCTGACGGTGCTGGAACCCGGTTACTAAGCTGTAGGTGCCCGCGCTTAAAAGCACTACCAAGGACCGCCTGGCGTTGGCGGAACTCTGATACCCAGGAGGAGGCACCTAAGCCAAAGGCTCTGCCCGGAACCAGCTGACGGTGCTGGAACCAGGTGGTGGACCAGAAGGTCCACAGGAGAGGAGAGAACAGCTAGGCCGCGAGGCAGCCGCAGTTACCGAACCCCAACAGTCCTACAGGGGGAGCTTGGCCTACTGGCACTACAGAACCAGCCTTGACTGCCAATTCACGCAGCCCACATAGGAAGCTCCTAAACTGGAGGCACCCTGGAGTTGGCTAACCTGACCGCAACACGACGGGGCAAAGCATAGGTGTCTCAGTGAGTTTGACAGTACCCGGAAACAGCTGACGGTGCTGGAACCAGGCTGGGCACAAGGGAGTACCCGTGACAAAAACACTGCCGAGAACCAGCTGGCGCTGCTGGAACCCGGAAGCATTGCCTATTAAAGATTGTCTTCCTAGAGCCCCAACTAGCGGTGTTGGAGCAAAGGGTAAGCAGGGGGAGCATAGTGTAGGCAGAAGCCTGCACTGGAGGCAGCTTTGTGTCTGCGTTGCGTTTGCAGGACACGATGCCGGCTACACAGCGGGGGAACAGCTGGCGGTGCTGAACCCCACTGACACATTGGCTGGTGTTTTTCTCTGTGCAGCTAGCACTTCCGGGCAAAAACTGGCGGTGTTAGAGCCCAGGGACAGCAGGAGGAGGAGAGGAGCAGAGTGTAGGCCGAAGTGTCATGATCCCAATGGCAGGGGATCACAAAAGGACAAGCACAAAAAACAAAACAAGCTCTAGGGTGATGGAAACTGAGCTGACCGCGATCCTGAACCTAAACACACAACTAGCTGTAGCCGGGGAACGTGCCTACGATGATTCCTAGACGTCTCGCGCCAGCCGAAGGACTAACTTCCCCTATTAGAAGAAACACAGACCTCTCTTGCCTCCAGAGAAACACCCCACAGAAATAGCTGTAAAGCGCTGCGGAATATGTTAGCACTATATATAAAAATAAAGATTATTATAGCAGCCCCCCACATGTAATGACGGTGAAATGAGAGGAAAGCACATACGTAGTTATGAAAACAGATTCAGCAAAATGAGGCCCGCTAAAGCTAGATAGCAGAGGATACAAAAGTGAACTGCGCGGTCAGCGAAAAACCCTACAAAAAACCATCCTGAAAATACTTGAACTCATGTGCCAACTCATGGAACATGAGGAGTAATATCAGCCCAGTAGAGCAACCAGCAAAAAGGAATCACATATCTGCAAGCTGGACTAAGACAAACATTAAGCAAAATGTGGAACAGGAAAATCAAAAACTTAGCTTGTCCTGAAGATTACAGAAGCGGGAAGCAGAGGTAACAAGACACACTGATTACATTGAAAGCCGGCGAGGAAATGACAAGAAAGCCAGGTTAAATAGGAAACTCCCATATCCTGATAGAACAGGTGGACACCAGAGACCGCAGAAAACACAAGTCACCCAGTACCATCTGTAACCACCAGAGGGAGCCCAAAAACAGAATCCACAACAGTACCCCCCCTTGAGGAGGGGTCACCGAACCCTCACGAGAACCACCAGGGCGACCAGGATGAGCCCTATGAAATGCACGGACCAAATCAGCAGCATGAACATCAGAGGCAACCACCCAAGAATTATCCTCCTGACCATAACCCTTCCACTTGACCAAATATTGGAGTTTCCGTCTGGAAACACAAGAATCCAAGATCTTCTCCACAACATACTCCAATTCTCCCTCCACCAGCACCGGAGCAGGAGGTTCAAGCGAAGGAACAACAGGTACCTCATACTTCCGCAACAACGACCGATGGAACACATTATGAATAGCAAACGATGCCGGGAGATCCAAACGAAACGACACAGGGTTAAGAATTTCCAAGATCCTATAGGGACCGATGAACCGAGGCTTGAACTTAGGAGAAGAGACCTTCATAGGAACAAAACGAGAAGACAACCACACCAAGTCCCCAACACGAAGTCGAGGACCCACGCGGTGACGGCGATTAGCAAACTGCTGAGCCCTCTCCTGGGACAACTTCAAATTGTCCACCACATGACTCCAAATCTGATGCAACCTATCCACCACCATGTCCACTCCAGGACAATCAGAAGGCTCCACCTGACCAGAGGAAAAACGAGGATGAAACCCCGAATTATAAAAGAAAGGAGAAACCAAGGTAGCAGAACTAGCCCGATTATTAAGGGCGAATTCGGCAAGCGGCAAAAAGGTAACCCAGTCATCTTGATCAGCGGAAACAAAACACCTTAAATAAGTTTCCAAGGTCTGATTAGTTCGTTCCGTCTGGCCATTCGTCTGAGGATGGAATGCAGACGAAAAGGACAAATCAATGCCCATCTTAGCACAGAACGTCCGCCAAAATCTAGACACAAACTGGGATCCCCTGTCAGAAACGATGTTCTCCGGAATCCCATGCAAACGAACCACGTTCTGAAAAAACAGAGGGACCAACTCAGAGGAGGAAGGCAACTTAGGCAAGGGTACCAGATGAACCATCTTAGAAAAGCGGTCACACACAACCCAGATGACGGACATTTTTTGAGAGACAGGGAGATCCGAAATAAAGTCCATGGAAATGTGCGTCCAAGGCCTCTTCGGGATAGGCAAAGGTGACAACAATCCACTGGCCCGAGAACAGCAAGGCTTAGCCCGAGCGCAAACTTCACAAGACTGCACAAAAGAACGCACATCCCTCGACAAGGAAGGCCACCAAAAAGACCTGGCCACCAAGTCTCTAGTACCAAATATTCCAGGATGACCTGCCAACGCAGAAGAATGGACCTCGGAGATGACTCTACTGGTCCAATTATCCGGAACAAACAGTCTTTCAGGCGGACAACGATCAGGTTTATCCGCCTGAAACTCCTGCAAAGCACGTCGCAAGTCTGGGGAGACAGCCGACAAAATCACCCCATCCCTAAGGATACCAGTGGGCTCAGAATTTCCAGGGGAGTCAGGCACAAAACTCCTAGAAAGAGCATCCACCTTCACATTCTTTGAACCTGGCAGGTATGAAACCACAAAATCGAAACGGGAGAAAAACAGTGACCAACGAGCCTGTCTAGGATTCAGACGCTTGGCAGACTCAAGGTACATCAGATTTTTGTGATCAGTCAAGACCACCACACGATGTCTAGCACCCTCAAGCCAATGACGCCACTCCTCAAATGCCCACTTCATGGCCAAAAGCTCCCGATTACCAACATCATAATTCCGCTCAGTGGGCGAAAACTTTCTAGAAAAGAACGCACATGGCTTCATCACTGAGCAATCGGAGCTTCTCTGCGACAAAACCGCCCCCGCTCCAATCTCGGACGCATCAACCTCAACTTGAAAAGGAAGCGAAACATCTGGCTGACGCAACACAGGAGCAGAAGAAAACCGGTGCTTAAGTTCCTGAAAGGCCTCCACAGCCGCAGGAGACCAATCAGCAACATCAGCACCCTTCTTAGTCAAATCCGTCAAAGGCTTAACAACACTAGAAAAATTAGTTATGAAACGACGATAAAAATTAGCAAAGCCCAAGAACTTCTGTAGACTCTTAAGAGATGTAGGCTGCGTCCAGTCACAAATAGCCTGAACCTTGACGGGATCCATCTCAATAGTAGAAGGGGAAAAAATATACCCCAAAAAAAGAAATCTTCTGGACTCCAAAGAGACACTTTGAACCTTTTACAAACAAAGAATTGGCCCGCAGGACCCGAAACACCTTCCTGACCTGCTGAACATGGGACTCCCAGTCATCAGAAAAAAACAAAACATCATCCAAATACACAATCATAAATTTATCCAGATATTCACGGAAAATATCGTGCATAAAGGACTGGAAGACAGAAGGAGCATTAGAAAGTCCAAAAGGCATCACCAAATACTCAAAATGGCCCTCAGGCGTATTAAATGCGGTTTTCCACTCATCACCCTGCTTTATCCGCACAAGATTATACGCACCCAGAAGATCAATCTTAGTGAACCATTTAGCCCCCTTAATGCGAGCGAACAAATCAGTCAACAATGGCAAAGGATACTGATATTTGACTGTAATCTTATTCAAAAGACGGTAATCTATACAAGGCCTCAAGGAACCATCCTTTTTGGCCACGAAAAAAAAAACCTGCTCCCAAAGGGGACGAAGATGGACGGATATGTCCCTTTTCCAAGGACTCCTTAACATAATCCCGCATAGCAGTATGCTCTGGCACTGACAGATTGAACAAACGTCCTTTAGGAAATTTACTGCCAGGAATCAAATCTATAGCACAATCGCAATCCCTGTGAGGAGGAAGCGAATTGAGCTTAGGCTCCTCAAAAACATCCCGATAATCAGACAAAAATACAGGAACCTCAGAAGGAGTAGATGAAGCGATAGAAATCGGAGGTGCATCATCATGAACCCCCTGACATCCCCAGCTTAACACAGACATCGTTTTCCAGTCCAAGACTGGGTTATGAGTTTGTAACCATGGCAGACCAAGCACTAAGACATCATGTAAATTATACAGTACCAGGAAGCGAATCACCTCCTGATGAACGGGAGTCATACGCATGGTCACTTGTGTCCAGTACTGAGGTTTGTTGATAGCCAAAGGTGTAGAGTCAATTCCTTTCAAAGGAATAGGGACTTCCAGAGGCTCTAGACTAAACCCACAGCGGTTGGCAAATGACCAATCCATAAGACTCAGGGCAGCGCCTGAATCCACATAGGCATCGACGGAAATGGCTGATAATGAACAAATCAGAGTCACAGACAGAATGAACTTAGACTGTAAAGTACTAAAGGCAACAGACTTATCAACCTTTTTTGTGCGTTTAGAGCATGCTGATATAACATGAGCTGAATCACCACAATAAAAACACAACCCATTTTTCCGCCTATAGTTTTGCCGTTCACTTCTGGACTGAATTCTATCACATTGCATTGTCTCAGGTGCCTGTTCAGAAGACACCGCCAAATGGTGCACAGGTTTGCGCTCCCGTAAACGCCGATCAATCTGAATAGCCATAGTCATAGACTCATTCAGACCTGTAGGCGCAGGGAACCCCACCATAACATCTTTAATGGCCTCAGAAAGGCCATCTCTGAATCTTGCAGCCATGGCGCACTCATTCCACTGAGTAAGCACCGACCATTTCCGAAATTTCTGACAATATATTTCTGCTTCATCTTGCCCCTGAGAGAGAGCCAATAAAGCTTTTTCAGCCTGAATCTCTAGGTTAGGTTCCTCATAGAGCAAACCCAATGCCAGAAAAAACGCATCCACATTGAGCAACGCAGGATCCCCTGGTGCCAATGCAAATGCCCAATTCTGAGGGTCACCCCGCAGGAAAGATATAACAATTTTGACTTGCTGAGCAGGGTCTCCAGAGGAGCGAGATTTCAAAGAAAGAAACAACTTGCAATTGTTCCTAAAATTCAGAAAACTAGATCTATCTCCAGAAAAAAACTCTGGGATAGGAATTCTAGGTTCAGACATAGGAGCATGTACAACAAAATCTTGTATATTTTGAACCTTAGCAGCAAGATTATTCAGGCTGGAAGCCAAACTCTGGATGTCCATGATAAACAGCTGAGGTCAGAGCCATTCAAGGATTAAGAGGAGGTAAGACGCAGCCAGGCTGCAATTAAGGCTAGGCAGCAAACTCTGAGGGGAGAAAAAAAAAAAAACTTACTCAGACTACTTTTCCTCCTACTTCAGCCAATACGATTACCACTTGTCGGCCGGCTATACTGTCATGATCCCAATGGCAGGGGATCACAAAAGGACAAGCACAAAAAACAAAACAAGCTCTAGGGTGATGGAAACTGAGCTGACCGCGATCCTGAACCTAAACACACAACTAGCTGTAGCTGGGGAACGTGCCTACGATGATTCCTAGACGTCTCGCGCCAGCCGAAGGACTAACTTCCCCTATTAGAAGAAACACAGACCTCTCTTGCCTCCAGAGAAACACCCCACAGAAATAGCAGCCCCCCACATGTAATGACGGTGAAATGAGAGGAAAGCACATACGTAGTTATGAAAACAGATTCAGCAAAATGAGGCCCGCTAAAGCTAGATAGCAGAGGATACAAAAGTGAACTGCGCGGTCAGCGAAAAACCCTACAAAAAACCATCCTGAAAATACTTGAACTCATGTGCCAACTCATGGAACATGAGGAGTAATATCAGCCCAGTAGAGCAACCAGCAAAAAGGAATCACATATCTGCAAGCTGGACTAAGACAAACATTAAGCAAAACGTGGAACAGGAAAATCAAAAACTTAGCTTGTCCTGAAGATTACAGAAGCGGGAAGCAGAGGTAACAAGACACACTGATTACATTGAAAGCCGGCGAGGAAATGACAAGAAATCCAGGTTAAATAGGAAACTCCCATATCCTGATAGAACAGGTGGACACCAGAGACCGCAGAAAACACAAGTCACCCAGTACCATCTGTAACCACCAGAGGGAGCCCAAAAACAGAATCCACAACACCGAAGCCTAATTGAACCAATTTCAAAGGTAACCTTTAACCCACCCTCAGGTGTTACAATGTAGAAGAGCCACACCTTGTGCAGCAGTAATGCTCCACAAGTGAAAGGTTGCTCTTTACATTTTGCTCATTGCACACGCAGAATGAAAGACGTACACAATTTTGCCCATTGTACAGTAGAACTGTATTGGAGGCGTGACTTGTCTTTTTAAGGAGACGCGGCACATGTGTCCAAAAATAACGCCTTGGTGCTGGGCGCAGCCTCCTGAGCGTTGTTATTTGCTGTACAGGAGTCTGCGCTCTTGTTAGCCCTTGGCCATGCGCTGTGAGCGCTGACTGTCTTCTCACCTCATTTCACTTTGGCCGGTGCGGTTAGCGATGGTCATGAATCCCAGACCCACAGTGTCTTTTCATAAAGTCACACTGCGGGGCTGTGATTCGTGGCCTTGTGCAGTAAATATGTTTGCCGCTCACACATGTCCTTACACCTGCTTCAGACTGGGCGGCCTCGGCTGATCCCTTATCGCATGCCGCGGCCATGAGGCCGCACAGTCTGAAGAAGGCGGAAAGAGATGAGTGAAGACAGGCGAACATATGCACTGCATATGCCCATCAATCACACCCTCGCAGTCAAAATATGAGACAACGAGGGGCGTTGTGTCGGGCAGGGCGGACGCACAAGCACAAGCAGCCAACCAATGATGTCAGAAGACAGGCAGCGCTAACAAGGGTGGTGCTGCGTATCCTTAACAAGGAAAGTCACACCTCTGGGACAGTGTAATGGTCTCCAATGAGACACATTTTGTAGGTGTTTAGTTGCACGTGGGCAAGGAGAAAGTCAGCCACCTTGTACAAATGCAGCATTACTGCTGTACAAGGTGGCTGTTATACATAGAAACACCTGGGGGGGGCAGGTTCCCTTTAATTTCAGTTCAGGTGCCTGCATGGCGTTTGCAGGACACGTTGCCAGCTACACAGCAGGGGAACAGCTGGCGGTGCTGAACCCCACTAACACATTGGCTGGTGTTTTTCTCTGTGCAGCTAGCACTTCCGGGCCCCAACTGGCGTTGATAGAGCCCTGGGTGAGCAGGAGGAGGAGAGGAGCAGAGTGTAGGCCGAAGCCTGCACTGGTGGCAGCTTTTGTTCTGTTGTGCCAGCGTGGCTTGTGCTGGACACGTTGCCGACTACACAGCAGGGGAACAGCTGGCGGTACAATGTAGAAGAGCCACACCTTGTGCAGCAGTAATGCTACATAAGTGAAAGGTTGCTCTTTAAATTTGGCTCATTGCACACGCAGAATGAAAGACGTACACAATTTTGCCCATTATACAGTAAGACTGTATTGGAGGTGTGACTTGTGTTTTTAAGGAGACGCAGCACAGGTGCACAAAAAATAACGCCTTGGTGCTGGACGCAGCCTCATGAGCGTTGTTATTTGCTCTACAGGAGTCTGCGCTCTTGTGATCCCTTGGCCATGCGCTGTGAGCGCTGCCTGTCTTCTCACCTCATTTCATGTCGGCCGGTGCGGTTAGCGATGGCCATGAATCCCAGACCCACAGTGTGTTTTCAATAATTCACACTGCAGAGCTGGGATTCATGGCCTTGCGCAGTAAATATGTTCGCCGCTAACTCATGTCCTTACACCTGCTTCAGACTGGGCGGTCTCCGCTGATCCCTTATCGCATGCTGCGGCCATGAGGCCGCACAGTCTGAAGAAG
Source organism: Ranitomeya imitator (assembly GCF_032444005.1). Classification (NCBI taxonomy): domain Eukaryota; kingdom Metazoa; phylum Chordata; class Amphibia; order Anura; family Dendrobatidae; genus Ranitomeya; species Ranitomeya imitator. Next base: position 417,838,699 of record NC_091282.1, on the reverse strand, counting down.
GCGGAAGGAGATGAGTTAAGACAGGCGAACATATGCACTGCACATGCCCATCAATCACACCCTCGCAATCAAAATAGATCAGACAACGAGGGGCGTTGTGTTGAGCAGGGCAGACGCACAGGCACAGCCAGCCAACCAATGATGTCAGAAGACGGGCAGCGCTACCAAGGGGGGTGCTGCGTGCCATTTAAAAAGGAGAATCACACCTCAGGGGCTGTGAAATGGTCTGTAATGAGACACATTTTGTACGTGTTAAATTCAACGTGGGCAAGGAGAAAAAGTCAGCCACCTTGTACAAATGCAGCAGTACTGCTGTACAAGGTGGCTGCTATACATAGAAACATCTGGGGGGGGGGGCAGGTTCCCTTTAATTTCAGTTCAGGTGCCTGCATGGCATTTGCAGGACACGATGCCGGCTACACAGCAGGGGAACAGCTGGCGGTGCTGAACCCTACTGACACATTGGCTGGTGTTTTTCTCTGTGCAGCTAGCACGTCCGGGCAAAAACTGGCGGTGTTAGAGCCCAGGGACAGCAGGAGGAGGAGAGGAGCAGAGTGTAGGCCGAAGCCTGCACTGGAGGCAGCTTTTGTTCTGTTGTGCCAGCGTGGCTTGTGCTGGACACGTTGCCGACTACACAGCAGGGGAACAGCTGGCGGTGCTGAACCCCACTGACACATCAGCGAGTGTTTTTTCTGTGTAGACAACACTTCCAGGTGACAACTGACAGTGTTGAAACCCAGGGAATCAAAAAGGAGCAGAGTGTAGGCCGAAGCCTGCAGTGGAGCAAGTTGAATGGAACCTTTAACCCCCCCCCCCCCCCCAGGCATTTGTTGCTGAAAGAACCATCTTGTACAGCAGTAATATTGCACATGGAAAATGGTGGCTCCTAAAATTATGCTCCTTGCAAACGCTGAAGTACACACTCATATAATGTGTCCCCTCACACCGTTAAACCGTCCCGGAGGTGGGACTTTCCTTTGTGATGTGACACAGCACAGCCGTCATTCCAACCCCCTTGGTGCCGTGCGCCACCTCCTCAACGTTGTTTGGTTCTGTCACGGAGCCCGCGCTGTAATGTTATCCCTTGGCCATGCACAGTTAGCGGTGCCCGTTTTCTGACATCATTTAGGTGTCAGGCTGGCAGTGCCTGTGTGTCCAAGCTGCCCGAGATCCAACCTCGCAGTGTCATCTAATGTAATCCCACTGCGGGCCTGGGATCCATGGGCATGCGCAGTGCATATCATCGCCAATCACTCCCCTCCTTCCGGCTTCTTCAGACTGTGCGGCGTCATGGCCGTGGCATGCTATTAGGGATCAGCTGACGCTGCCTAGTCTGAAGAAGCATGAAGAAGGGGAGTGAGAGGCTAGTATATGCACTGCGCATGGCCATGGATACCAGGCCCACTGTGGGATCACATTAGACAACACTGCGAGGTGGGATTTCGGGCAGCGTGGACGCACAGGCGCAGCCAGGACGACAACAAATGATGTCAGAGGACGGGCAGCGCAAACTGTGCATGGCCAAGGGATAACATAACAGCGCAGGGTCCATGACAGAATCAAACAACGCTAAGGAGGCAGCGCACGGAGCCAAGGGGGTAGGAATGACAGCTATGCTGCGTCACATTACAAAGGAAAGTGCCACCTCCGGGACGGTTTGACGGTGTGAGGGGACACATTACATGAGTGTGTAGTTCAGCGTTTCCAAGGAGCATAATTTCAAGAGCGACCTTTTCCTTGTGCAGTATTAGTGCTGCACAAGGTGGCTCTTTCAGTAACAAACGCCTAGGGGGGGTGGGGAACAGGTTCCCTTACATTTTTGTTGTGCCAGCGTGGCGGTCGCATGACACGTTGCCACATACACAGCTGAGGATCAGCTGACGTTACTGAACCCCGATAACAGAGGAGCGACTGTTGACTGTGCACACAGCACTTCCAGGCACCAACTGGCGGTGTTAGAGCCCAGGGACAGCAGGAGGAGCAGATTGGAGGTATTGCCGCGCACATAGCTGGGGATCAGCTGACGTTACTGAACCCCAATAACAGAGGAGCGACTGTTGACTGTGCAGACAGCACTTCCAGGCACCAACTGGCGGTGTTAGAGCCCAGGGACAGCAGGAGGAGCAGAGGAACAGAGTGTAGGCCGAAGCCAGATTGGAGCAAGTTGAAAGGGAACCTTTAACACCCCCCCCCCCTTCCCCAAGACGTTTGTAGCTGAAAGAGCCATCTTGTGCAGCACTAAGGATGCAAAAGGAAAAGGTTGCTCTTTTAATTATGCTCCTTGCAAACACAGAAGTAAACACTAAAAATGTGTCCCCTTATACCGTAAAACCGTCCCGGAGGTGGGAATTTCCTTCGTAATGGGACGCAGCACAGCTGTCATTCCTATCCCCTTGGTGCCGTGCGCTGCCTCCTCAGCGTTGTTTTAAGCTGTCACGGAGCCTGCGCTGTTCTGTTATCCCTTGGCCATGCCCAATTTGCGCTGCCTGTCTTCTGACATAATTTGGTGTCAGGCTGTGAGTGCCTGTGCGTCCACGCTGCTACAGATCCCACCTCGCAGTGTCGTCTAATGTAATCCCACTGCGGGCCTTGGATCCATGGGCATGCACAGTGCATATCCTTGACTCTCACTCCCCTCCTTCCCTCTTCTTCAGACTGTGCGGCGTCACGGCCGTGGCATGCTATTAGGGATCAGCTGACGGCGGAAGGGAGGGAAGGCGGAGGGAGATGAGCGAGAGCCCGAGGGGAAGATATGCACTGCGCATGCCCATGGATCCCAGGCTCGCAGTGTGATTCAATCAGAAGACACTGCGAGGCGAGATCTCGGGCAGCGCGGGCGCACAGGCGCAGCCAGCCTGACACCAAATTATGTCAGAAGACAGGCAGCGCAAATTGGGCATGGCCAAGGGATAACAGAACAGCGCAGGCTCCGTCACCGCTTCAAACAATGCTGAGGAGGCAGCGCATGGCACCAAGGGGGTAGGAATGACGGCTGTGCTGCGTCACATTATGAAGGAAAGTCCCAGCTCCGGGACGGTATAACGGTATCAGTGAACACATTTTATAAGTGTTAAATTCTGCGTGTGCAAGGAGCTAAACTAAAAGAGCTACCTTTTCCTTGTGCAGCATTACTGCTGCACAAGGTGGCTCTTTCAGTAACAAACGCCGGGGGTGGGGGGAGGAAAAGGTTCCCTTACATTTAGGTTGTTGTGCCAGCGTGGCGGTGGCACGACACATTGCCGGCTACACAGCTGGGGATCAGCTGACGTTACTGAGACCCAATAACACTGGGTCGTATGTTTTGACTGTGCAGCCTGCACTTCTGAGCCGCAACTTGCGGTGTTGGAGCCCAGGAATAGCAGTTCAGGTGGTAGAAAGATGAACACATCAGGAGACCTGGATGACACCCAATTACTTAATCAGGCAGAGGAGTGGCAAATTCCTGCGAGATCCAGGCCTGGTTCATTTTCAGGAAAGTAAGCCGGTCAACGTTATCGGAGGATAGTCGCATGCGACGGTCTGTTAGTACACCACCTGCGGCTCTAAAGACACATTCCGATAAGACACTAGCCGCAGGGCAAGCCAGCACCTCCAATGCATACTGGCTTAGCTCTGGCCATGTATCCAGCTTAGAGACCCAAAACTTGAACGGGGAAGAGCCGTCTGGGAGTACAGTAAGAGGGCAAGCTATGTAGTCTGTCACCATCTGACGGAACCGTTGCCTCCTGCTGACTGGAGCCGCCGGTGATGGTGTAGACATTTGGGGCGGTCACACACAAGTTTGCCACAGTTGTGCCATACTGGGCTTGCCTTGGGCAGAGGCACTGCTTCTGCTCCCTCTTTGTGCAGAGCCTCCCCCACTGCCTCGACGCACTGAGCTGCTTTGTAAAGCACTAGCAGCACTCCTCTCAGTTGGACTGGAGAAGATGATGGAATTCACCAGTGTGTCGTGGTACTCCCGCATTTTACGCTCCCGGGTCAACGCTGGGATGAGGTTTTGGACGTTGTCCCGGTAGCAAGGATCGAGGAGGGTGAACACCCAATAATCAGGCATGTTGAGAATGTGGTCTATGCGGCGGTCGTTTCTCAGGCACTGCAGCATGAAATCCACCATGTGCTGCAGACTGCCAACTGGCCCAGAAACGCTGTCCCCTGCTTGAGACATGATCTCTGCCCGCTCGTCATCACCCCACCCTCGCTGTACACACTGACCACTGGACAATTGTGTCACTCCCTCCTCTGGAAGGAGCTCTTCCTCCTCAATTGACTCCTCCTCATCCTCCTCACAAAGTGGCCCCTGCGTACCCCTTTGTGAGGAACCACGTGGCGCTGACTCTCCAGAAGCTGATGGAAAAGGTGACTCCTCATCCTCCACCTCTTCCACAACATCATCCCTTAACGCTTGCAAAGTTTGTTGAAGCAGGCAGATAAGGGGGACAGTCATGCTGACTAGTGCATCATCTGCACTTGCCATCCGCGTGGAATAATCGAAAGGACGCAAAACCTGGCAAACATCCTTCATAGTGGCCCACTCTGTGGTTGTGAAGTCTGATCGGCGCTGACTGCGACTTTTTAGCGCCTGATGCAGCTGGTACTCCATTACTGCTTGCTGCTGCTCACACAACCGCTCCTACATATGTAACGTGGAATTCCACCTGGTAGGTAGGTCACATATGATGCGGTGTTCCGGAAGGCAGAATCGGTGCTGCAGAGCAGCAATGCCGGATCTTGCCAAGCTGGAACGCCGCAAGTGAGCACACTCTAGGCGGACCTTGTGCAGCAGTGCATCAAGATCCGGATAGTCCCTCAGAAAACTCTGCACAACCAAATTGAGCACATGTGCCAGACATGGGATGTGAGTGAGGTTGCCAATGGCCAAAGCTGCCACCAGATTTCGGCCATTGTCACACACTACCATGCCTGGCTGGAGATTCGCTGGCACTAACCACACATCGCTCTCCTGCTTGATGGCATTCCAGAGCTCCTGCGCTGTGTGGCTTCGATTCCCCAAAGAAACTATTTTCAAGACGGCCTGTTGACGTTTGGCCACGGCTGTGCTCATGTCGGTCGTAACAGGTAAACGTTCACGGGCCCATGTGGAGGTGGACTGTGACGGCTCCTGCAGCGATGATTCCGAGGAACTTGTGTATGAGGAGGAGTCAATGCGTACAGACTGGATTCCTGCAATCCTTGGAGTGGGCAGGACACGTCCTGCGCCACTCGCACGATCTGTACCTGGCTCAACAACATTAACCCAATGGGCAGTGAGAGAAATGTATCGCCCCTGTCCATGTTGACTGGTCCACGCATCGGTGGTGAGGTGGACCTTGCTACTGACGGCGTTCAGTAGCGCGTGTTTTATGTGTCCCTCCACATGCTTGGGCAGGGACAGCTTGCCTGCTGAAGTATAAGCGGCTGGGCACCTTGTACTGTGGGACTGCCAATGCCATCAAGTCACGGAAGCTGTCAGTCTCCACCAGCCTGAATGAGAGCATTTCCAGTGACAGAAGTTTGGTAATGCCTGCATTCAGAGCCTGTGCTCGGGGGTGGTTGGCCGAGAATGCCCGCCTTTTCTCCCATGCCTGTACTACCGATGGCTGTAGAGTAGACTGGGAGTGTGAGGATGACTGGGAATGTGGTGCTGTGGGTGGAATTACACTAGGTCTCTGGACAACAGTGCCAGAGGTTCTTCCATGGCGATCCTGGGAGGAAGCCAAACCAGCTGTGCGTGAGCTGGAGGAAGAGGCAACACGAGCTGAAGAGGTGGTAGCTGCCGCTGTTGCTGTTGGTTGGCCTAGATCTTCAGTGTGTTTTTGTAACTCCACCGCGTGCCTGGTCCGCACATGTTTCCACATATTTGTGGTATTGAGCTTGCTGACACTTTTACCTCTTTTGACTTTCTGATGACACAGCTTGCATTTGACAAAACAAATGTCATCTGCAACTGTGTCAAAAAAGGACCAGGCACTGCAAGTCTTGGGAGCGCCCTTTTTGGCTTTTGAAAGAGACAGGCTCCTAACGGGTGCCAAAGTGGAGGCTACAGGCTCCGCAGTCTTCCCCCTCCCTCTCCCTCTCCCTCTTTGGCCCATTAGGGGAATCTCTTCCTCAGAGCTGCTCCCACCACCTTCCTGTTCCTCACGCCACGATGGGTCAAGGACCTCATCATCTCCATTACCCTCTGCCACCAACTGCTCCTCCTGGGTAGTCTCGGCAGCACAGTACGCACCAGAAAGCGGCACCTGAGTTTCATCATCAAATGCGTACTGCGCTGTGGTCACCGCAGGCACTGGCCCACCCGCCTCTTCAGAGTCAGAGAGACAAAGCTGTTGGGCATCACTGCACACTGCCTCTTCTTCCATTTCTCCAATACTGCTTGGCTGGCCCCCTGTTTCCAAGCCAAGAGATTCAGAGAACAGAAGTAGAGACGGCTCCTGTCCTGGGCTCTCTGACTGCCTGGCCAATTTGGCAGGTGGTGAAGAGACAGATGGCTGCTCTCCAGTGGTCTGTGCCTGAGAGGATGCACTAATTGAAGTAGATGCCGATGCGTTAGCTGCCATCCATCCGACAACGGCTTCAATTTGATCTTCACGCAGCAGCAGTGCACGGCGCTCTCCGACAAAGCTGCGCATGAAGGACTGTTCCCTGCTGAAACTGAGTGATGACGAGTCACCGGTGCCCGCAGCAGGCACAGAATCACCACGTCCTCTCCCTGCTCCTCTCCCTGCTCCGCGCCCACGCCCACGTGCCTTACTCCCTGCCCTCTTCATCTTGGTTGACAGATAAAGATAAGCAGAAAAGTACTAAGGCCTTAGTGTGCTTATTCCTGAAATGCTCCTCCTAACAGGTGTAAGAAACACTAATGTTGTAAAGTGTGGACTAGACTTTATTATTGATAAAATGTGGCCTACACAAGTGTTAAGTGGTGTTTGGTGAACTTTACTTTTTTTTTTTCTGCAGATCGGGCTACAGAGCGACTTTAACTCACACGGGGACCGTGCAGACAGCCGTAAACGGCGCTGCAAGGCCCAAACACCCTCCTCTAGGTTATCCTATGTAGTGTTTTTCCACTATTTAGCTGGAGACGGGTGGAAAGAGACTAATAGGAAATTTTTAAAATTTTTTTCAACAGGCTGCACTATTTCAAAAAAAGGAAAAGTTTTTTCACGGTATGAGGCAGTGACGCACCCTGAGCTGAATACAACCGGCTGTGGCTGCACACAGACTACAGGGCGAGCTGCGCTCACATGGAGACCGTTCAGACAGCCATAAAACGGCGCTGCAAGGCCCAAAAACCCCCCTCTAGGTTATCCTATGTAGTGTTTTTCCACAATTTAGATAGAGACGGGTGGAAAAACACTAATAGGAAATTTTAGAAAAAATGTGCAGCAGGCTGCACTATGAGCAAAAAAGGACAATGGATAGAACTGTATGAGGCAGTGTGAACCCCCCCTGAGCTGAATACAACCGGGTATATGGCTGCACACAGACTACAGAGTGAGCTGCACACACACACACACAGAGACCTTGCAGAACGCTGTTAAAACAGCGCTGCAAGGCAAGAGCAAGGTGAACAGTGAACAACACACAGCGTTTTGCTAAATTAGCCTTGGGAAAGCAAAATAAAGCAATTAGCTATCTCAACTGGCCCTCAGTTAGAACACAGCGTCCTGTCCCTAACTGAAATCACAGCAGAGTGAGCGCAAAATGGCGGCAGCGTTTTTTATAGTGCAGAGTGACATCATTTCAGCAGCCAATCACAGCCTTGCCAGTACTTACATGACCACCATGCTAAACAGGATGTGCCCACACTTCCATTCATTCCTCATTGGCTGCTGCGTGCAGTTTGAATTCTGGGAACTTCCGATTCCAGTATCCGATACGCGGGAAGTATCGGAATTCGGTATTGGAATTCCGATACCGCAAATATCGGCCGATACCCGATACTTGCGGTATCGGAATGCTCAACACTAGTTTCTACTGTTAAGGCACATCAGGGGGGTCTACAAGCATGTATAGAACAACACCGTGAGCACTACTAAAGGAGATGCCAAGGTAGGTCCCCAAACCGTTCAATAGTAAGAATGAAACCTTGCACTTAACTTAATAACGTGACCACTTATTGTAGTACGCTTAACAAACGTTTCAGTCACTATTGAAGGTCAAACATGACCGAAACGTTTGTTAAGCGTACTACAATAAATGATCACGTCATTAAGTTGAGTGCAAGGTTTCATTCTTACTACAAACTCGACATGGCGCCCGCCATCGGTTCCAGACAATTTTGTATTTAAACAGTGCTCCCTCCCTTCTGAGCCCTGCCATGTGCCCAAACAGTGGCTTTTCCCCACATACGGAGTATTGGCGTACTGAGGAGAAATTGCACAACCAATTTTGTGGTACATTTTCTCCTGATTCCCTTGTGACAATAAAAAAAAAAAGTTTGTGACTGAAGTACATTTTTTGTGAAAAAAGTTAAATGTTAATTTTTTCCTTCCACATTCCTGTAGTTCTCGTGACGCACATGAAGGGTTAATAAACTTATTGAATGTGGTTTTGTGCACCTTAAGGGGTGCAGTTTTTAGAATGGTGTCACTTTAGAGTATTTTCTGTCATATTGACCCCCCGAAGTCACTTCAAATTTGAGGTTTGCCCTAAAAAAAAAAAGATTTTGTAAATTTTGTTGGAACAATGAGAAGTCGCTGGTCAACCTTTAACCCTTATAACATCCTTACAAAAAAAATATTATGTTTACGAAATTGTGCTCATGTAAAGTTGACATGTGGGAAATGTTTTTTATTAACCATTTTGTGTGACACTACTCTCTGATTTAAGGGCACAAAAATTAAGTTTGAAAATTTTGAAAATTTTTGCCAAATTTTAATTTTTTTTTATTAATAAATGCAAGTAATATCGAAGAAATTTTACCACTAACATGAAGTACAATATGTCACGAAAAAACAATTTCAAATTCAGTGGGATCCATTGAAGCGAGCGAGAAATATAACATAAAGTGACAGTGGTCAGAATTGTAAAAATTGGCCAGGTTATTAAGGTCAAAATTGGCTCAGTCACTAAGGAGTTAACCTGTAAGTCCCGCTGTTACTGTCTGACAGCGGCATTTATTATGCGTCAACAGGGGCACATGTCATTCCATACTCCCATCGGCACGCCCATGATGTAATTATTTGGCACGTATGGGTCATTCCGATTTTCCTCTGAATGCAGGCTAATTGTCACGGGTGTGTCAGAGGCTGCAGACAGTCGCACTGCATCTAGCTGCAGAAGGTCTCTGCGTTTGGCCTTGCAGACACCTTCTTAACTCTTCTGACTCTTTGACGCAGTGGCAGCCTTTCTTCTCCAGCTCTAATTGAAAAACCACTGGACCTAGGTGTTTATAGACTCCCTGCCTGCTACTGGGAATTGCCGGTGATGTTTCCATTTCCCCATGTTGAAGCTTAGAGCTATAGCAGTCGGCTAGTTTCCTGTTTGGTGTTGCTGGAGGGGGTCTGTGTTACATCTCTAAGTCTACTCAAGATAAGTGTTCCCTTTGTTAGTCTATCCCAGCTGTCTTTAGTGGTAGTGGGGATCGACTAGTGGCATTCCCGGCGATAGGTGCAGAACCTATATGGGGACATTTAGGACAGAAAGGGTGACTTTAGATCTGCCTACGGGGTCTCTACTTTCTCCCTTTCCAAGTGATGTAGTGATGGGCTCCCTTCCCCTCATCCCTTCGTGTTGCACTCCATCTTTCCTGTACTGTGCGTGACACCCATGGCCAGAGTTCATCTGAGATTGTGATTTCTGCTGAAGGACTGCTATGTATAGTACAAGTGATTCTACGAACGCAGCTTTAAGTCCCCTAAGGGGAGTATTAAAAATAGTAAAAAGTTAAATAAAAAAATAAAAAATTAAAATGGCAAAAAAAACCCCCACAAGTTCAAATCACTGCCTTTTTGCCTTTTAGTGGCAGCACGGTGGCACAGTGGTTAGCACTGCATCCTTGCAGCGCTGGGGTCCTGGGTTCCAATCCCACCCAGGACAACATCTGCAAAGAGTTTGTATGTTCTCTCCGTGTTTGCGTGGGTTTCCTCCGGGCACTCCGGTTTCCTCCCACATTCCAAAGACATGCTGATAGGGATTCTAGATTGTGAGCCCCGTCGGGGACAGTGATGATAATGTGTGAAAAACTGTAAAGCGCTGCGGAATATGTTAGCGCTATATAAAAATAAAGATTATTATTATTTATGAAAATAAAACAATGCAAAAAAATTCACATATTTGGTATCGCTGCATTCAGAAAAGTCCGATCTATCAAAATATAAAATAAATTAATCTGATTGTTAAAAGCATAATGAAAAAAAAATTATGCAAATTCTCTCTTCAGAGCGGAAGAGGACTAGAACTCTAGTGCCACCTATAGGAAGTAGCAATCCTAACAGTCAATATCGATTCTCTAACAATTACTGCCACATGACTTTACATAAAAGTCAAAACCACAATTTGCAGACACTGTGTCGGGGTACTACCCCTCATTAGTGAAAAATGTGATATCTGATTGGCTGGGTGAGAGGCATCTGGCCGAGATCTAAGGGGTAACCATTCTTCTTGTGGAGAGTGACATGTCAAGACTGACATGCCAAGATGAGAAGACTTAAGCCGCAATGCTCCTCTGGTAATTATGCAAATTGCCTCTTCAGAGAGGAAGAGAACTAGAACTCTATTGCCATCTATGGGAAGTAGCAATCCTAAAAGTCATTATCAACTTTCTAATGAGCCACACACAAACAGTGTCTGCAAATTGAGATTTTGGTTTTTATCCTAAGTCATGTGACAAGGCTCGTTAGACGGTCTATATTGTCTTTTAGAATTACTGCTTCCTATACTTCGTTCCTCGCCACTGAAAAGTCTCCTCAACTTGGCATGTCAGGCTTGACATGTCACTCTCCACAAGGAGAAACTTTACTCCTTGGATCCCCCCCCCCAAAAAAAAAAAAATGTAACTGTCAGAATTAGGTTAGTTTGGTGGCCACAACATTGCAATTAAATGCAAGAGACAATCAAAGTATTGTATTTCCCCCAAAAAGACATCTGTAAAAATGTCAAGGCAAGGCGTAAAAAATAAGCCCTCTCTCAGCCTCATGGCCAAAAAAATGAAAACACTATGGATCTCTTAAAATGGTGACAAAAGCATAAACAAAAATTCACACACACAGAGTATTTTTCACAACTTCAGATAAAATATATATATATATACGGTATATATATATATACATGTAAAATATACTATACATGTTTAGTATCTGCATACCCGAACTGCCTTGGAAAATCATATTGCCAGGTCAATTTAAAAAAAAAAAAAAATATATATATATATATATATATATATATATATATATATATATATATATATATATATATATATATATATATATATATATATATATATATATATATATATATATATATATATATAAAAAAAAGTGTTTATGGAATTGCACTTTTTTGCAATTTCTTTGCACTTGAACTTTTTCCTGTTTTCCAGTACACTATAATAAAATGAATTATGTTATTCAAAAGCACTTCTCATTCCGCAAAAATCAAACCCTCACACGGCTATTATAACGGAAAAAGAAATAAATTATGGCTCTTGGACAAAGGGAGGAAAAAACGAAAATGCAAAAACCGGAAAATGGCCCGGGTAGCGAAGGGGTTAAGATCCAGTTTCATGTAGTGAAACGATGCAGACATGTGGCCAACGGATACACAATTTTGCTGGTCATGCCACAATTTAATCTGTCAAATCATGTAGCCCTTCACCACTACATGTTGTCATGGCTTGTATATCTGCGGTTGTAATTTGCATTAATTGAGACTGCAGAGCCCCAGCACAGGCAGGAATTTTTTCACATCTAAAGGGGTACGGAAATGTAATACTATAAGGTTCAATCTTCTGAATCTAAAACCTCTTCATCCACTCTGACTCATAGGGCAAGTACACACATTTTTTCATTATAGATGAAGGAGAATGGACTAAATACAAATCTTTCATTATCACTAGTAAACTTGATATTAACACACTAACTCTGAAGCTTTTGTGTAATTAAGAAGGAAAGAATGTGAACTACTTGTATAAAATATTTAGCACATATTGAAGATAATACATTTGTATTTTTGTGTTCTTTTTTTTTTTTTTAGATGTAAATTGTTTGGGGAGCTGCCTGTACTTTCTGTAAAGATTTCCGACCAGAAGTTGAGAGGTGTATTGGAACTGATTGATAGTATTCCTAAACCAGAGTCTTCTCCTGCACCATCTACTTCTCCAAAGAAAGTTTCTGTTAGTATTTTTGTATTCATGTTGTCATTTATACTTATTCCATATGAAAAGCTAGTGTTTGGCTCCTGCATGAAAAATTATTGAAAAATGCAGCTAAGAACCCAAAGGGACAAAAAAAAAAATTCTAGGCAAATTTGTATTTTATGTTCTTTTTAGGCAGTAGTGGGTAGAGGCATATGTTAAAGAGTTATCTGCGGCTTTTATATGTTGAATCTGCAAACTACATTCCTCCAATGTTTTTTTTTTTTTTTCTATCACATTATCAAAATTTGCATGCATTTTTTTCCGGAATCAAGGTATAAAAAAACCATTCATCTGCATTGGATATGGATTGTTAGAAGCGTTGATGCTGATTTATTGTAAAATGGCTATTTAAGATGAAGTCTTTAACCCCTTTCTGACCTCGGACGGGATAGTACGTCCGAGGTCAGATCCCCTGCTTTGATGCAGGGCTCCGCGGTGAGCCCGCATCAAAGCCGGGACATGTCAGCTGTTCTGAACAGCTGACATGTGCCCGTAATAGGCGCGGGCAGAATCGCGATCTGCCCGCACCTATTAACTAGTTAAATGCCGCTGTCAAACGCAGACAGCGGCATCTAACTACCGCTTCCGGCCGGGCGGCCGGAAATGACGTCATCGCCGACCCCCGTCACATGATCGGGGGCAGGCGATGCATCAGGATGGTAACCATAGAGGTCCTAGAGACCTCTATGGTTACTGATCACCGGTGGCTGTGAGCACCACCCTGTGGTCGGCGCTCACAGCACACCTCCATTTCTGCTACATAGCAGCGATCAGCAGATCGCTGCTATGTAGCAGAGGCGATCGTGCTGTGCCTGCTTCTAGCCTCCCATGGAGGCTATTGAAGCATGGCAAAAGTTAAAAAAAAAAGTTAAAAAAAATGTGAAAAAAATAAAAAAAATATAAAAGTTTAAATCACCCCCCTTTTGCCCCAATCAAAATAAATCAATTAAAAAAAAAATCAAATCTACACATATTTGGTATCGCCGCGCTCAGAATCGCCCGATCTATCAAATAAAAAAAAAGCATTAACCTGATCACTAAATGGCGTAGCGAGAAAAAAATTAGAAACGCCAGAATTACGTTTTTTAGGTCGCCGCGACATTGCATTAAAATGCAATAACGGGCGATCAAAAGAACGTATCTGCACCAAAATGCTATCATTAAAAACGTCATCTCGGCACGCAAGAAATAAGCCCTCAACCGACCCCAGATCACGAAAAATGGAGACGCTGCGAGTATCGGAAAATGGCGCAAATTTTTTTTTTTTTTTAAAATCAAAGTGTGGAATTTTTTTTTCACCACTTAGATAAAAAATAACCCAGTCATGTTCGGTGTCTATGAACTCGTACTGACCTGGAGAATCATAATGGCAGGTCAGTTTTAGCATTTAGTGAACCTAGCAAAAAAGCCAAACAAAAAACAAGTGTGGGATTGCACTTTTTTTGCAATTTCACCGCACTTGGAATTTTTTTCCCGTTTTCTAGTACACGACATGATAAAACCAATGATGTCGTTCAAAAGTGCAACTCGTCCCGCAAAAAATAAGCCCTCACATGGCCAAATTGACGGAAAAATAAAAAAGTTATGGCTCTGGGAAGGAGGGGAGTGAAAAACGAACACGGAAAAACGAAAAATCCCAAGCTCATGAAGGGTTTAAAGTCTTGAAGTATTCATTTCACTATATACTTGTCTTCCCAACTTTACAGAGCCAAAAGTCCCCTCGAATGACAACACCTCAGCTTGTTGCAAAGCATCCTGATTTAGTTGCACTTCAATCAATCATTGAATCTGGTAAGTACCTAAATGTCTATTTTTTCATTATGTAGTTGAAAGGCACGGTATAAGTCTTTATAAAGTCCCATGAAAGGGCACCATTGTGTGTAATAAGTGTCATAAAATGCTTTTATATCGGTTGTCCGCTACCCTGACTCATTTACTGGTTTTGCCATAAGTGCTTAAGAAAAAGTGTTCCTAAAGATCCCCATTTAACTTTTCTGTCAAGTTTCATGTTGTTTTCTGCCTTTTTGCTTACTTCCTGTCCTTTGCATCAGCTTTGTTGTCATAGCGATCACATTCTCTTCAAAATAGTCTGCTACCTTCTGACTACATTTCTCATCATTCCAACTACATTTCCCATCATTCCTTGTGCTAGGCTGCAAGCCAGCAGTGAGCACAGACCTGTAACTCTGCTTAAACCCCTCCCACTTCACCCCCAGCGTCACACATCATCTCAGCACAATTTCCTGTACTGGAAACTGCTACAGCAAACAGAAGTAATGCACAAAGCACCAGAACATCAGCCCTGGCATTAAAGATTGTACCCTACTCCCTCTCATTGACTGACTGATCGATGGATGGCTGGGGAGAGAAATATGAATGTATGTATAATAGAGGTAATACAGCAGGGTGTATATACATTGTAAAGGGTACAAAGTGCTGTGTGTACATCTATATGCACCCTGCTATATACATAGAGATGTAACGGAGAGCTATGTCTGCAGCAGCATGCACAGCAACAGTGTATGGTCTGTTGAATGGAGACCCATCCACATGGAACGACCTGCCCACCCACACGGCAAGCCACACCCACCCACTAATTTCCAGAGCCCAGAACTGAAAGAGATTTTGACGTGACCTCACAGAAAGCAGGAGATTCTCAGCTAGAGATGATGCGATCAGAAGAGCAGCTCAGGTTACAGCAAAGTATTTAGTGAAGTGCTTATGTATTGCAGTTGGTTGACATGAAAAGCACATGTAAAGTAGTGTGCCAACCCCTTTAATTAAATTTAGTTTGACTTCAGAATTGTACATTTCTCTATCGCCTTTCATTGGGGGACACAGGAACCATGGGTGTATGCTGCTGCCACTAGGAGGCTGACACTATGCAAATAAAAAAGTTAGCTCCTCCTCTGCAGTGTACACCCCACCGACAGGAAGTAGGATATTCAGTTTAGCTTAGTGTCAGTAGGAGGTGGACACGGGTCTTTCATTAGACCCTTATCTACCTCAATGTGCGTCGTTTCTTTTCAGATTTTTCCGGAGGGATACAGGGTGAGCAGTCACACCTGTAGTCCCACAATGCGGACTATGAGTACGGCGTGTACTGCCACCCCGTATCCTCATAGATCCCTCTCCAGGACCAAGATCCTAGCACACAAGCGTGCTTAGAAGTCCGGTCCTGGCTCCGTCCCCCACCCACTCGCCCACCAGAGCCTGTCGGTTGGAGGAGACGAGGACGTCCATCACAGCTCCGTGGACGTCTCAATCCCTTCAGGTTAGTAACTGCGTGGGATGTTTAGGTGAGTATTTCCCCTAAATTTCCAGATCTTCCCCTTACTCTCTCACAGTGTGGGGGAGTAGTAGTTCCTAAATACGCTGCACTATCTTCTATGGCGGCGCTGATTTTATTTTAAAAAGGGATCCTAGGGGCACCAAGACGAGCAGTGGCTCTGCACTATGGGCTATCCCCTTCATTGGGCCGCAGTGCCCTCCCTGCGGCCGCACTGCGCATCGGCCGCAATGTCACTTTTCTGGCGACTCCGGCACCCCCCCTGCGGGCTTCGGCGCCGTGATCCCCTTTCCGGTGGCGGCGGCCTCTAATTTGGGTCCCGGCTTCAGCCGGGGCCTACTTCGGCGCCGCGTCCCGTTCTCCCTGCGGTCCTGGCAGGCTGCCGCGCTGCTCTGCGGCGCACTGTTCCGGGGCCGCGGTCTCTTTTCCAGCGGCGCCGGCCTCCACTTTAGGTCCCGGCTTCAGCCGGGGCCTACTTCGGCGCCGCGTCCCGACTATACCGTTTCTCCCTGCGGTCCTGGCAGGCTGCCGCGCTGCTCTGCGGCGCACTGTTCCGGGGACGCGGCCTCTTTTCCAGCGGCACCGGCCTCTAATTTAGGTCCCGGCTTCCGCCGGGGCCTACTTCCGGTACCGCGCTCCTCCACTTCCGCTTTCTTCGGGCGGGCTTTCTCCCGCCCGACAAACTGTGCCCTGCAATCTCCGCCCACCGGCGCCATCTGGGCTGTCTCCGCCCCTTCCTTTACGTCGCTGCTGAGCACAGGGCAGGAGATTCCAACCTGCCCGCATTTTCACCTGGGGGCACAGCATATCATCTGCGCGGATTGCACCAGAGGCCGCAGGGCAGCAGCTCCATCTTTCTGTTCCACTGCTGTTCTTCAGGCCTGCAGTAAGCTCCGGACAAGAGTGCCCCAGATGTGTCTACCTGTTCTCCTAGGGGCTATCCTTCCTGAGGAGCATCTTCCAAGCCGTGCAGCCTTCCATCTGGACACAGCAGCGCCTGCCGTGAGTACCTCTGCACCGCAGTTTGACTCAAACCCCTAATCTTCTGACATTTCCCTCAGGGGCCCGTTCAGTCTAATTTTAAGGGAGGTCGCCCCCGGCCTCCTACCTTTTCCTGCGTCTTAGTGAAACACTTTCAGGGTTCGCCTTGTAACCACAAGCTGCCCTCAGGCAGGCCTGCAGCAACCCACATTTTGTTCCCCCCTGCTGCTCCGCCTCAAAGCGAAGTCCCCACCCCAGGCTGGGCCTCCCCTCTGTCTCTATCAGTAGCGGATCTCACACGGGTGTCCCAGACCCTTGTGTCCGTGCTCGATCGGTTGCCCCTGCAGCCTTCCGTAGTAGCCAGCGGGTCGCAAGAAGCTCTGTTCGAGTCTTCCAATACAGGCCGCGAAAGATTCAGACGGGAACGCCAGTCTGAGTTCTCTTCTCGGTCCATCTCGCCCCACGGTCCTTCTCTGTGGTCGAGTTCCCCCTTATCCTCCCCCCGGAGTCAGGCGAGGCTTTCTCTGATGTGCCTTCGGAGGATATTTTGGGGCCTGAGTCGAACCATATCTTAACATGAGGGATATGGTTCAAAGCCTCATTGGAGCGTACAATCTGACCTGTGGCAACAAAGATTCCTCTACGAAACCCGCAGATCAGGCGGTTTCGTTTAGATGGTCTAAACTACCTCCCAAGGGATTCGCTCCTCATCCTGAATCGAGGAGCTTCTGGCCAGAGAAAGAGCGAATTCGACCAGACGTTCTCAAAGAGGAAAGCGTCTTGGAGTCTCATATCTCTTTCCTCCGGATCTCATCGCCAACCGGAATGAGAGGCGATGGAGAACGACCTCTCCCCCTGTGGATCCGCCAGCTGCTAGACTTGCCACCAACACAGTCCTCACGCTGTCCGGTGGGGCGACTCTGACAGATTCCATCGATACGATCATGGAATCCTTTGTAAATTCGGCTCTCGAACCTGCCGCATCATCCCTATGCCCGGTTTTCGCTTGCACTTGGGTTTCTAAGTCGGTATCCGAAGGGGCTAAAACAACCCCGTTGGGGCATTCAAGCCGGAGCTCCACCAGACTGGCTGGCGGAAGTTACCACCCAGATTACTCTCGCCGGGGAATAATTTGTTCTCTGGACGTCGCGTCTTCTGCCGCTCAGACACCCAGTAATGTTGTTGCCAGCCATCGTTCTGTTTGGCTCAAGAGTCATCAAAGAAGTCCCTTACGAGCCTGCCTTTTCCAAGGATCACGTCTTTTCGGTTCCAAGCTGGACCAAATTATTAAGGACGCCACTGGCGGCACCAGTTCTCTTCTTAGGCGGCAACTTCGAACAGAGGCCACAGGCACGTTAAGAGAAGAAGGTATTCTTCGACTCACTCCTTCCTGGCGTTCCCGCTACTCCTAAGGTGGTTTCTCCAGGTCCAGGACTGGAAGTTCCACCTAGGCATGACCCACGACTAGACTCTAGCCCGTTTCTCCTGTTCCTCAGGGACGTCTGGGTCTCCTCAGTAGAGGACGCATGGGCCAGGGCACTTGTATCCTCTAGATACAAAATCTTCATTTCACGGCCCTGGGATCGTTTTCTTCGAATCCCAACCTCCAAGACCCCGCTCTAGTCCCGGGTTTCTTTACAGCCATTGTTTCCCTCCTTAGATCCGGGGTAATCGTTCCCGTCCCAGAACAGGAACGGTTCAACGGTTCACAGGCTTCTCTTCGAAGCTTTTTGTACTGACAGAGGACGACAAGGTTCGTCCCAGCCCGGATCTCAATTTGCTGAACAGGAGGTTTCGTCGGAGACACTTCAGGATGATATTCCCTCGTTCAGTAATCGCTTCCATGGAGGCTCAGGAATTTCGGTTTCAGGCTCCCGAAAGTCTATCCATCTTTCCCGACACTCTAGCCGTTGCGGGTGGCTCGTCAACAGGAAGAAGTTCCGTCTTGTTCAGCGCCTCGTATCTCCGGGCATGTTCTTCGACACTTGTCGGACCAGAATCTTCCTTCCCGAAGACAGGATATCCCTCCTTTGTCAGGAAGTTCGCTTGCTCCAGGGTTTTCGGCTCTCCTCCTTTCTGATGGGCCTTAAAGGTCCTAAGGAGGTTGGTTGCAACATCGGAAGCAATTTTCCCTTCGCCAGTTACATTCAAGACTTCTTCAGCAGGCTATTCTATCACAGGGGGACAGGTCTGTCTTCTCCCTGCATTGTCCGATCCGGCTTTCTCCCGGGTCAAACGGTTCCTCGACTGGTGGCCGAGGTCACTTCTCTTATCCCAGTTCCCTGGCAGGTGGTGACGATGGACGCCAGCCCGCTCGGCGGAGGCGCGGGGCTTTGTCACCTGTTCTTTTCAGGGTTGTTGGTCGGCGCAGGAGTCCTCTTTGCCGATCAATGTCCTCGAGTTCCGGATCATCTTTCTGTCTTTCCTTCACTGGGTAAGGATTCTCAGCAGCCTGCCAATTTGAATCCAGACAGACAATGACACAGCAGTGGCATATGTCTACCACCTCTGGCCTCGGCCGAGATTCCAGGATCCTCCTTTGGACAGAGGCAACGGTCCTGGTGAGCTCCGCAGTGCATGTCCCCAGCGTGGACATTTAGGCCGCCGACTTCCTCGGCCGCGAGGGCCTTGTGGCAGGGGACTGGTACTTCAGGAGGTCTCCTATCGGATTGCTCTTCGATGGGGGACTCCAGATGTGGACCTCATGGCGTACCGATTGAATAGGAAGGTCCCTCGGGTCGGCCCAAGGTCCCTCTCACAGTGGTGTTGACACTCTGGCCATTCCTTGGTTGCAGTTCGTATTCCCCTATCGGTTCCCACCCCTTTCCCTTGCTTTCCAAGCTGTCAAAAAAGATCAAGGCGGGATGGGTGCCGGTCATTCTGATCGTCCCGGATTGGCCCAGGAGGTCTTGGTTTGCGGACATCGTCAATCTTCTCGCGGACACCCCTGGTGCCTTCCAAACAGACCCAATCTGCTGTCTCAGGGTCCGATCTGCCACCCGAATTATCGGTCGCTCGGTTTAACGGCGTGGCTGTGGACTCCACAGTTCTAAGAGCGTCCGGTCTTTCGGCCCGGATGGGTCACGCTATAATCCAGGCTAGGAAGCCTTCGTCTACTTCCAGGATATACTATCGTACCTGGAAGGCTTACTTTCCTTCATGCGAGTCCAACCGCTTTTCACCTATGTCCTTTCCCTGCCTTCCATTTGGTTTTCCTTCAGGCAGGACTGGATTCGGGCTTCGCTCTCAGTTCCATAAAGGGCCAGGTTCCTGCGCTCTTCTTCCCTTTAAGAAGACGTGATCTTCTCAGCCACAGGTTAAGACCTTCCTTCAAGGAGTGGCCCACGCTGTTCCTCCGTACAGGGCCTCTGTGGATTCATGGGATTTAAAGGTTGTGCTGGTTGTTCTTAGGGGTTCCCCCCTTTTGAGCCTCTGAGGGAGTTTTTCCCCTGTCAGTTCTATCTCAGAAGGTGGCTTTTCTCAGGTCCATCTCTTCGATCCGCCGCGTTTTTGAGTTGGCGGCCATTTCTTGCCGACCTCCTTTCTTCTTTTTCCACCAGGACAAGGTGGTCCCAGGCCTCCGCCTTCCTTCTTTTCACGAGGTGGTTTTCATCTTTCCACCTCAACGAGGACATCGTTCTACCTTCCTTTTGTCCAGCTCCGACTCATCCTCTGGAGCGATCGTTGTACAGGCTGGACCCCGTCAGGGCAGTGAGGATCTCCCTGGCTAGCACGGCCGCTTTCCAAAAGATGGATTCTCCTTTCGCCATCCCTGATGGCGTGCGTAGAGGCCTGCCGGCTTCCAAGGCGACTATTGCTCGCTCGATCAGAATGGCAATTTTGGAAGCTTACCGGGTCTAGATTAGAGTGCCCCCTCCTGAGATAAAGGCTCACTCTACCCGGGCAGTCGGCGCTTCCAGTGCGGTATGTCACAGGGCTTACGCCGACGGCTTTGCAAAGCGGCAACCTGATCTTCCATCCACGCCTTTCGCCGGACTACGGCGGACTCCAGCCTGGGCAGAAGGATCCTGCAGGCGGCAGTGGTGAGTCCTCGGACTTGATGGAAGTCTGTTTTTCCCACCCCAGGGACTGCTTTGGGACGTCCCATGGTTCCTGTGTCCCCCAATGAAAGGCGATAGAGAAAACAGGATTTTTGGTTGCTTACCGTAAAATCTGTTTCTCGGAGCCTTCATTGGGGGACACAGCACCCTCCCAAATTGAACAGCTCTGTTTACTGTATACGTTTGAGTTCTTTAAATACTCTTTGAGTGCTTGAAACTGTTAATCTATGGAGCGCCGTGGAATTTGTTGGCGCTATGTAGATAAAGTTTATTATTATGTTATTATTATTCTTTCTCTTTTACACGTTGCTTCTCCTACTGCTTTCTCACTAACTGAATATCCTACTTCCTGTCGGTGGGGTGTACACTGCAGAGGAGGAGCTAACTTTTTTATTTGCATAGTGTCAGCCTCCTAGTGGCAGCAGCATACACCCATGGTTCCTGTGTCCCCCAATGAAGGCTCCGAGAAACAGATTTTACGGTAAGCAACCAAAAATCCTGTTTTTTTTTTTCTTATACGTGTGCACATTAGTATGTTACCGGACTAAATTTTGCTCAAATGTTGGAATTTACCTGTGAGCATTATATACCTCAGTGATCAGATTTTGTGCAGTTACATTTCTCCAACCAAAGTGATTTTAGTAACATAACACATGCATACAAAAGATTTCTGATCTTAAATAAATGTATTTTTTCTAATTTTCCCGATAATGAACACTTTCAGATTTGGAATCCGAAGGCGATGAATTCTATGACGCACCCACCAGTCCTGTCGAAGACCTGCCGTTCTTTGAAACCACTAATGGCTCATTGAGCAGGAGTAGCAGCACCAGAAGGAAGAGACTGGCAAAGCAAGAGACTCTGAAAAATATGACCGAGTTTCAGATGAGATTTGAAATACCAGTTGTAAGTCTTTAAATTAACTAAAACTAATCTAAATTCATGTTTTAGAATGTATTGTGATTATTGTTAGATGATGTAACATTACTGTAGGGTATAAATCTTTGTAAATGTGCCTAACAGGTAGCACTGCAGCTGTGTAGCCTGTCGTCTGAAGATGCCGAAACAACTGTCTTGCAAATGGAGATTTTGGGGCTTGGCACAGAACTGAATGTACGAACATTTGATATGTCAGCCAACGCATTTCTAAGAGAGATCGCATTAAAGTGCCCCCAGTATACAGGTGAAGTCTTACTGATTATTGACTTCCCAAATTTCTCCATTTCCTAATTTTCTATTGATATTCATTCTGATTTTTTTTCCCCATTTAAGACGATGAAGATAAACCTGTTTATCTTATCACAACGCTGGATAATACCACTGATGATCTTTTAACCATGGAATATATCAAGGTATTGGGGGGGATCAAGGAACAATACTCTAACATCTTACTATTAGTGATGAGCGAATATACTCGTTACTCGAAATTTCCTGAGCATTCTCGGGTTGTCTCCGAGTATTTGTATGTGCTTTGAGATTTAGTTTTTGTTGCTGTAGCTTCATGATTTGCAGCTGCTAGACAGCTTGAATACATGTGGGGATGCCCTAACCAGCAGGCAACCCCCACATGTATTCAGGCTGGCTAGCAGCTGCAAATCACGACAAAATCGGCGACAAAAACGAAATCTCCCGAGCACATCCAAATACTCCCCGAGCGTGCTTGGGAAATCTGGAGTAACAAGCATACTCTCTCATCACTACTTACTATATCTTTCACATTTTTCCAGTTTTACATTTGGTTAGTTTTCCTGATCTTTATCATTTTGTATACTTAGGCAGATGTAAATGGTCCAGAATTCAAGACTATCTACAAAAATATTGAACAATCAATAAAGGTATGTTTGACGATATATATTTTTATATGTTAAGGAATAAGTGGTCAATAGAACATACATAAAACATGTTATATATTTACTTTGAAATTTGGGCTGAGAGCAGGTAGGGGGAGATTTTTTGATGTGTAAAATGAAATGAAAATGTGTACAGGTTTTCATTAGTAATGAGCGAGTGTGCTTGTTACTCGAGATTTCCAATGCTCGAGTGGTCTCCGAGTAAATTGGGTGTGCTCGTAGATTGTTTGTCCCCGCAGCTGCATGATTTGCGGCTGTTAGACAACCTGAGCACATGCAGGGATTGCCTGCCTGTTAGGGAATGCCCACATGCATTCAGGCAGCTGCGGAAACACAAACATAATCTTCGAGCATGCCCAAGATTCTTGGAGAACATCCGCGCATGCTCGGAAAACCCGAGTAACGAGCACACTCACTCATCACTAGTTTCCATATTACTGACCCTGTATTTTATATGTTTGCATACATAATATTTATGGCAAATGTTAGAGGACTGTTTTTTGTTCTTTTTTTAATAGGTGAACTTCTCATCTTTGGATGTGTATCTCCACACTGAGGCTCTTCTGAACACTATGAGCTTTGTGACCAGTCTCATACCTCAGTCTGAAAACAAGGAACCTGAGCAGCAGATCTTAGAAGTAGATGAGGATGAGGAAGAAGAGGAAAAAAGGGAGGGTCCAAGAAAGAAACTAAGTAAGACTTAGAACTTGAATATCCAAATCTGTAACCCAAAATGAAATTCTGCAGAACTGATATATTTTTGCTGTTTTGAGAAAAAGTATGAACATGTACATTTAAAGGGAATGGTCACGAGAAAAAAACACTATTAACCTGCAGATATCTACTATATAATTGTCTAAGGGTCACTTCCGTCTGTCTGTCTGTCCTTCTGTCACGGTTATTCATTCGCTGATTGGTCTCGCCAGCTGCCTGTCATGGCTGCCGCGACCAATCAGCGACGGGCAAAGTCCGAAAGAAAATGGCCGCTCCTTACTCCCCGCAGTCAGTGCCTGTCGCCCGCATACTCCCCTCCGGTCACCGCTAACACACGGTTAATGCCGGCTTTAACGGACCGTGTTATGTCGCGGGTAACGCACTCCGTTACCGCCGCTATTAACCCTGTGTGTCCCCAACTTTTTACTATTGACGCTGCCTATGCGGCATCAATAGTAAAAAATGTACTGTTAAAAATAATTTAAAAAAAAAATAAACCTGCTATACTCACCGTCCGTAGTCCGCTGAGCCACTCCCGCCGGCCGCCATCTTCCGCTGCAGGTTCCGGTGGCAAAGATGGTATGGCAGAAGGACCTGCAATGACGTCACGGTCATGTGACCGCGACGTCATCACAGGCCCTGCACGGCAAGGACCTGCCATGACGTCATGGTCATGTGACCGCGACGTCATCCCAGGCCCTGTGACTAGAAACAGATTTAATGGGCGAATTTGGACGAGTGACTAACAAATTAAAAGATCGAAAATATCCTCAATGGACAATAAATCGGGCAGGGGAAATTGTGGACAGAAAAAACAGAAAAGAACTAGTAATGTGTAATAAGGAAAATAATAGTAACTCAGAAATGGAAAAAAAAACATATGTTTTCAGTATAGCCCACAATTTACCAAAATTAGAAGTATTATACACAATTACCTGCCCATTTTATATGAGGACCAACAACTTTGTAACATACTGGATACAAGTATAAATGTAGTCTCAAGAAGAGCACAAACAATTGGAAACAAAATAGCCCCCAGTATGTTTTCCACTCAAGGGAACAAATGTACTGTAATGTAATGTACATTAATGTACATGTAATGTATTTGGGGTTTTTTAGGTGTGGAGCAAATAACTGTATGACTTGTCAACATGCAGGTGTCTCAAAAAGTTTTTACAATGCGGATGGAACAGTAAAATTTGACATTAAACAATACATTAATTGTAATTCCACCAATATTGTATATAAAATTGACTGCAAAAAATGTAACCTATCATATGTGGGATGTTTGGCCAGAAAGTTAAAAACACGAATAAGAGAACACTTATATGATATAAAAAAACATTCACAATATAAATAGAAATGTATCAGCAGCAGCCAAGCACTTTATTATGCACCATGCCAGTAGCACAACGTATTTCCAAGTCCAGGGAATATAACATGTTAATGCATCACTGCGGGGTGGAGATATCAGGAGGTGTCTCCTTACAAGAGAAGCATTTTGGATTTTTCATTTAAATACCCGATTCCCCACAGGATTAAATAAGCGCAACGAAGTAATGATGCATTATTGTTAACTATGAGATGAATTTTTTTGTATTGTCTATATGTTTGCATTTGATTTTATTGTAGGACCTGTCTATAGGTCATGTGACAAGTAGATGAGATCTGATTGGATGATATTTCCTATAACTAAGGTTTTTGATGTTGACTTTAATTTTTTTTTTTTTTACACAGTTACAATGATTGGAGTGATCATCAGTACCCTCAGTACTCCACAAGTTGAACCAGGAATTATGGGGGGCACCATTTACGGAAGGCAGACCACATATATCTCCATCAATTGTGGTATCATAATGTCGACTCCTGTCCTGCAGACTGTGAGCCCTCGCGGGCAGGGTCCTCCCTCCTTATGTACTCGTGTGCCTTGTTATCTGCTCATGTTTAATGTATTTGTCTATATTTGCCCCGTATTCACATGTAAAGCGCCATGGAATAAATGGCGCTATAAAAATGTATAATAATAATAATAATGTAACTTAGGACAGGAGTCGACATTATGATACCACAATTGATGGAGATATATGTGGTCTGCCTTCCGTAAATGGTGCCCCCCATAATTCCTGGTTCAACTTGTGGAGTACTGAGGGTACTGATGATCACTCCAATCATTGTAACTGTGTAAAAAAAAAAAAAATTAAAGTCAACATCAAAAAACTCCCATGGCACATTTGTTTTGCCCCATACAGACCACAGAACTATCTGTGGGAATTGAGGACCGGCTGAGAGCCACTGGGCCGAAAGAGCCAGAGGAAGGTGAAGAATCTCCCCCCCTTCCCCCCTTTCCACGGAGAGTTTTGCCTCAAGGGGGGATAAAATTTCTTCCTGACCCCAGTTGTGGCAATCGGATAGTTCCCTGAATCATGTCTGTGCTGCTGCATATTGCTGTGTATCTGCATCTATTATAAGCTCAAGAAGGCCGACTTGGAAAGGAAAGAATAAACTACACCCTGCTCCTAGGAGCTTACAATCTAATATACAATTTTATGCTCTCAGCAGCATGTATGAATAATCTACACCCTGCTCCTAGGAGCTTACAATCTAACATACAAATATACATGCTGCAGAGAGCATACAGAATAATGTACACCCTGTTCCTAGGAGATAACAATGTAATGTACACTATACAGGCTGCTCCAGAGAGATTACAAATATAAACCATGATCCTAGGAACTTACAATCTAATAAACACTTTACAGGACCCCTCTGAGAGCTTCTAGACTAATCTAAACACTGCTCCTAAGAGCTTACAATCTAATATACAATACTAGATGGTGGCCCAATTCTAACGCATCGGGTATTCTAGAATATGCATGTCCACCTAGTATATTGCACAGCCCACATAGTATATTGCCCAGCCACGTAGTATATTGCCCAGCCACGTAGTATATTGCCCAGCCACGTAGTATATTGCCCAGACACGTAGTATATTTCCCAGCCACGTAGTATATTGCCCAGCCACGTAGTATATTGCCCAGCCACGTAGTATATAGCTCAGCCACGTAGTATATTGCCCAGCAATGTAGTATTTTGTCCAGCCACGTAGTATATTGCCCAGTGATGGAGTATATTGCCCAGTTACGTAGTGTACGGCACAGAGCCACATAGTATATTGCACAGCGACACAGTATACAGCACAGAGCCACGTAGTATATTGCACAGCGACGTAGTATATTGCCCAGCCACGTAGTATATTGTCCAGTAACGTAGTATATTGCCCAGTTACGTAATATACAGCACAGAGCCACGTAATATATATTGCCCAGCCATATAGTATATTGCCCAGCCCGCGTAGTATATTGTCCAGCCAGGTAGTATATTGCCCAGCCACATAGTATATTGCCCAGTGACGTAGTATATTGCCCAGCCACGTAGTATATTGCCCAGCAACGTAGTATATTGTCCAGCCACGTAGTATATTGCCCAGTGAGGTAGTATATTGCCCAGTTACGTAGTATACAGCACAGAGCCACGTAGTATATTGCACGGCGACGTAGTATATTGCCCAGCCACGTAGTATATTGCCCAGTGAGGTAGTATATTGCCCAGTTACGTAGTATACAGCACAGAGCCACGTAGTATATTGCCCAGCCACGTAGTATATTGCCCAGCCACGTAGTATATTGCCCAGTGACGTAGTATATTGCCCAGTTACGTAGTGTACAGCACAGAGCAACGTAGTATATTGCACAGCGACATAGTAAACAGCACAGAGCCACGTAGTATATTGCCCAGTGACGTAGTATACAGCACAGAGCCACGTAGTGTATTGCCTAGTGACGTAGTATATTGCCCAGTTATGTAGTATACAGCACAGAGCCACGTAGTATATTGCACGGCGACGTAGTATACAGCACAAAGCCACATAGTATATTGCACAGTGACGTAGTATATTGCCCAGCCATGTAGTATATTGCCCAGTCACGTAGTATACAGCACAGAGCCACGTAGTATATTGCCCAGTGACGTAGTATACAGCACAGAGCCACGTAGTATATTGCCCAGTGATGTAGTATACAGCACAGAGCCACGTAGTATATTGCACAGCGACGTAGTATATTGCCCAGATACGTAGAATACAGCACAGAGCCACGTAGTATATTGCCCAGTGACGTAGTTTTAAGCACAGAGCCACGTAGTATATTGCTCAGCGACGTAGTATATAGCCCAGCCACATAGTATATTGCCCAGCCACGTAGTATATTGCCCAGCCACGTAGTATATTGCCCAGCGACGTAGTATATAGCCCAGCCACATAGTATATAGCCCAGCCAGGTAGTATATTGCCCAGCCACGTAGTATATTGCCCAGCGACGTCGTATATTGCCCAGTTACGTAGTATACAGCACAGAGCCACATAGTATTTTGCCCAGCGACGTAGTATATAGCCCAGCCACATAGTATATAGCCCAGCCACGTAGTATATTGCCCAGCCACGTAGTATATTGCCCAGCCACGTAGTATATAGCCCAGCCACGTAGTATATTGTCCAGCCAGGTAGTATATTGCCCAGCCACGTAGTTTATTGCACAGTGACGTAGAATATTGCCCAGTGACGTAGTATATTGCCCAGTTACGTAGTATACAGCACAGAGCCACGTAGTATATTGCACAGCGACGTAGTATACAGCACAGAGCCACGTAGTATATTGCACAGCGACGTAGTATATTGCCCAGTTATGTAGTATACAGCACAGAGCCACGTAGTATATTACCCAGTTAAGTAGTATACAGCACAGAGCCACGTAGTATATTGCCCAGTGACGTAGTATACAGCACAGAGCCACGTAGTATATTGCCCAGTGACGTAGTATACAGCACAGAGCCACGTAGTATATTGCACAGCGACGTAGAATATTTCCCAGTGACGTAGTATATTGCCCAGTTACGTAGTACACAGCACAGAGCCACGTAGTATATTGCCCAGTTACGTAGTATACAGCACAGAGCCACGTAGTATATTGCACAGCGACGTAGTATATTGCCCAGTGATGTAGTATATTGCCCAGTTACGTAGTATACAGCACAGAGCCACGTAGTATATTGCACAGCGATGTAGTATACAGCACAGAGCCATGTAGTATATTGCCCAGTGATGTAGTATACAGCACAGAGCCACGTAATATATTGCACAGCGACGTAGTATATTGCCCAGTTACGTAGTATATTGCCCAGTGACGTAGTATACAGCACAGAGCCACGTAGTATATTGCCCAGCTACATAGTATATTACCCAGCCACGTATGTCACAGGTTAAAAAATAAAAAATAAACATACTCCCCTAACGATCCGAGGGCCCTTTGTACTTCTAACATACTCACCATTCTGGTCGCTGCTCCTCAGCGTCCTGTCTCTTCGACTCCTGGCATCCAACGGCGCTGTGCCGATGGGCGCGCAGCTGCCGCCATCTTGCGTTCCCAGGATGCCTTGCAAAATTACCCAGATGACTTAGCGGTCTCGCGAGACCGCTAGGTCTTCTTGGTAATTTCGTAAAGCATCGCTGGGAAAGGAAGATGGCGGCAGGCGCGAGCGCCTCAGCGGACAACGGAGGGTGAGTATAGCAGTTTTTTTGTTTTTTACTATTTTTAACTTTACTTTTTTACTATTGATGCCGCATAGGCAGCATCAATAGTAAAAGGTTGGGGACACACAGGGTTAAAAGTGGTGGTAACGGAGTCCGTTACCCGCGGCATAACGCGGTCCGTTACCGCCGGCATTAACCCTTTGTTAGCGGTGATCGAAGGGGAGTATGGAGCGGGTGCTGGGGACACTGCAGGGAGTATGGAGCGGGCGCCGGCCACTGACTGCGGGGAGTAAGGAGCGGCCATTTTCTTCCGGACTGTGCCCGTCGCTGATTGGTCGTGACTGTTTTGCAGCGACCAATCAGCGACTTGGATTTCCATGATAGACAGAGGCCACAACCAATGAATATCCATGACAGACAGACAGAAGGACAGACGGAAGTACCCCTTAGACAACGCATCGGGTATTCTAGAATATGCATGTCCCCGTAGTATATGGACAATGATGATTCCAGAATTCGCGGCAGACTGTGCCCGTCCCTGATTGGTCGAGGCAACCTTTATGACATCATCGTCGCCATGCTGTGCCCGTCGCTGATTGGTCGAGGCCTGGTGGCCTCGACCAATCAGAGACGCGGGTTTTCCAGGACAGACAGAAAAACCCTTAGACAATTATATATATACTAGATGGCAGCCCGATCGGGAGTCTAGAATCCATATATACTTTATTTATTCAAATGTAAGAATAATACAATTAATAAATAATAGTAAGAAAGAACAAAAATAATAGGCAGTATATGGAGAAAACACCAAACAAAAGTTCAAAATTGGTGTGAAAATGTCACTGAACCACTTCACAACTAAATATATATAGTTTTGGTAAATGGTATTATCATTTTTTTGACGAAATTCGGCAGGAGCTTAAAGAGCAACGTCACTGGGCCCGCCTCCACGCAGTAGAAACTTGCTGTGAGGTAAAAATTCAAAAATCACACCAAAATGGCGGGCGGAGTGTGTCACAGTACGGCACGTTTCTGATTGGTCGCTCGCAGCAGGCGGCAACCAATCAGACACTGGACACTGTTGACGTCACTTATCTCCGGACATTAGCTCCGGACATTATCTCCGCACATTAGCTCCGGACATTAGCTCCGGACAAAGCCACGGAAGTTGGCACAAATTGCAGGAAGTAGTATTCTAGGCAATTAATCTCCGGACATTAGCTCCGGACATTAGCTCCGGACATTAGCTCCGGACAAAGCCACGGAAGTTGGCACAAATTGCAGGAAGTAGTATTCTAGGCAATTATATATTAGACTAGATGGCATCCCGATTCTAAAGAATCGGGAGTTTAGAATCCATATATACTTTATTTATTCAAATGTAAGAATAATACAATTAATAAATAATAGTAAGAAAGAACAAAAATAATAGGCAGTATATGGAGAAAACACCAAACAAAAGTTCAAAATTGGTGTGAAAATGTCACTGAACCACTTCACAACTAAATATATATAGTTTTGGTAAATGGTATTATCATTTTTTTGACGAAATTCGGCAGGAGCTTGAAGAGCAACGTCACTGGGAACGCCTCCACGCAGTAGAAACTTGCTGTGAGGTAAAAATTCAAAAATCACACCAAAATGGCGGGCGGAGTGTGTCACAGTACGGCGCGTTTCTGATTGGTCGCTCGCAGCAGGCGGCAACCAATCAGACACTGGACACTGTTGACGTCACTTATCTCCGGACATTAGCTCCGGACATTATCTCCGCAC